>NW_027187308.1:2094488-2095854 GCF_028583685.1 Petaurus breviceps papuanus | reverse complement strand
CTCTCTCTCTCTCTCTCTCTCTCTCTCTCTCTCTCTCTCTCTCTCTCTCTCTCTCTCTCTCTCTCTCTCTCTCTCTCTGTCTTATCCTTTCTGTCTCTTTCCCTCTGTATCTCTCTTTTTGTCCCTATCTGTCTCTGTCTCTGTTTATCTCTCTCTGTCTCTGTGTATCTGTCTCTGTCTCTTTCTGTGTGTCTCTCTCTGTCTCACACACGTATATATACATATATACAAACCATAATATATATTTTATTTATATAAATATAAAGTTGTGTGTATATATGTGTGTTTGCATTTTATAGTACTTGGAATCATATAATAATAAATTTATTGAAATCATTCAGATAAAAATATTTTAATAAATATAATATAAATAACATAGTATTTCCAAAACGACAAATGATAAATCAAAATATCTTTTTTGAAAATCATAACTGCTGGGAAAATAGGCTAGGTATTGCCTCCACTATACTGCAAAGGTTGAAAGTGACTTTCACTTCTAATAGAATATCCAAACTCTTTGTTATAGCTCTCATTCTATAAAATATATTACCTTCCACAAAAAAAATATATTAGTAAGCAAACTTTCCCATGAAACAATTTCAAAATCCAGTTAATTTATGAAGTATCACTGTTAGCAGTATCTGCTTATCAATAACTACATCCATAAACATATTTGTAATCTCATTATAAATATATACAAGATAGAGATTCCAGTAAAAGGTAGAAAACTCTCCAATCCATCTCTCAAAATAGAAGGAACATCCAAAATGTCTCCAGATACAGGACACGGGGAAAAACCTCATTCTATCCACTCCCATAATCCATGAAATTGTGAACCTTAGAATGATTATATGTGTGTGTTTATGTGTGTATACCTCTCTCTCTCTCTCTCGCTCGCTCTTTCCCTCCTTACCACCATCTCTCTCTTTCTTTCATCTCTCTCTTTTGTCTTTCTGCCTTTCTCTGTCTCTTGTCATTGATTCAGACACTTTTTTAAAAATGGTGAGAATGACAGGGTTGGGGGAGAGTATAAAAATGAGATATCCAAAAGGATAGACCAGACCAGGTCTTTGCCATGGATATATTAGTGGTTCCCTTCTCAATTACATTTTTTTTTTATTTTTCATGTCCTTAATTGTACAAATGGTATCATAGTTGTTTACATGTTGATAGCATTTAAAGTCTTTGGAGGCAGAGAGTGTGTAATTCTTTTTGCATTTGTAGCTTCTATTACCACTGCTAAGAATTTAGCAAACACTTGGTACATTTTTCATTTTTTTGTTCCATAGTATAGGTATGGAAGAAGAAGAAGAAGAAGAAGAAGAAGAAGAAGAAGAAGAAGAAGAAGAAGAAGAAGAAGAAGAAG
>NW_027187308.1:2049793-2094388 GCF_028583685.1 Petaurus breviceps papuanus | reverse complement strand
GGAGGAGGAGGAGGAGGAGGAGGAGGAGGAAGGGAGGAGGAGGGGAGGAAGAAGAAATAATGAAACAAAAGAAAAGACAAAGATCCATCTTCTCAAGAAACTTAATCCCTTGTTTAATGACATTTTCCTTGCTTCCAGTTATCTACCAGTACCTTGATTCCAATTGTTTCACCTCAGAACAGCAAGCTAAATCCTTCATTCAACTTTAAAACTAGTCCTTTCCAAAATGTGAAGGAATCTAGGAGTGCAGTATTATTCCACCAAGTTAGATTGTCAGTACACAATCTCATTTTATTCGGTTATCTTGACATATTTAAAGCAATTAAGCATCAATGCCAGGTATCTCTGGCTGTCATTTATCTTTCTGGAAGTACAACCCTCATCTAAAACTTGTGAGTGAATATCTATTATTCTAAGTTCACCACACTTTTAACCCTGAGCTTTGATTTTCCTTTGTTTTTCAATATCCTAGGCCACTGGAAAAGCAGGAATATATTCTTAGATAAGAATCAAGTCCACTTATTTTTGCTTAATTGCCTTTCACAGTGCTGTTACTCATTGATTGTAGGAGTGTTTCCTGGTCTGTACTATAGGAATCTACTGATCTTTGCCCTTCTTTTGATGTAGAGTTGCTACCTCAGACTTATTTTCTCAAACAGATGTTCTAAATTTTAACAGAACATCTTGTATATCTTTAATTTTCCCTAAACCTGTACAACTTCAACATTTCTAAATCCTTCTGTTTCTTAATAATCCTATAAATTTGGAATGAACAATCCTAGGTATATATAGCTTAGAAGCCCTAACTCTTCACCAGCTAGCAATATCCATTCTCTTCTTTTCATACCCTACCCCATTCTCTTGTAGGTCCTGTTTTCCAAGGTGCATATTTAGATAAATTAGTCACATGAATTGCTGATCAGAGTTTAATTACAATTCAATAGTCAACTTGTTAGATTCCAACCAAGTCCAATCCAATTCAATTTACATTGATTATAATGTACAATTTGTAAGCTATCCTGTTAGGATCTCAGTATCCAATTGATATCATTGATATAGAATTTGACAATATGCAAAGAACTTTACATATGTTAACTCAAAGGAAAAGGGATATTAAACTAATAAATAATTTTTTTAAAAAATAAATTTACTTTATCTATTTTTAAAAGAAAAGGATAAAACCAAATCATTCACATGAAAAAAGGAAAAAAAATGAGAACTTGTAAAAATGTCAGGGGAAATAAAGGAAATTATCAGAAAATATTTTACCTAGTATATATTAGTAAAACTTATAGCAGAGGAGATATGTGAATACTTACAAAAAGATAAAATAAAAATTTTAAAGAAAATATTTAAAGAAATAAATTTCAGAAAATTCTACAAGCACTGAATGAACTCATAAGGGGGGGGGGGTAAAGAAACTCTAGAATCAGATGAATTTAAAACTGAATTTTGTAAAAATTTCAGAAGATATTCTAATATTATATAGACTTTTTACTACAATAAGAAAAATAATGTATTTTTTCAAACATTTTCTAAGACACATGTCAATGCGTAAATGGTTAAAAGAGGGGAGGATAGGTGGCACAGTGAGTCAAAGCACCAGTCCCAGAGTCGGGAGGAATGACATTTGTTCTGGCCTCAGATACTTAACACCCAAACAAAATAACTGGACATGTAACCTTGCTTTAAATATGAATGAATGAATAAATAGATGGATAGATAAATGAATTAATGAATGAATGGATAGATATATAGATAGAGAGACAGACAGAGACAGACAGACAGGCAGACAGACGGATGGACGGACGAACGGATGGATGGATGGATGGGTGAATAAAATGAATGAATGAATAAATGAATAGATAGATGAATAGATGAATGAATGGATAGACAGACAGACACAGACAGACAGACAGACAGATAGATAGATAGATAGATAGATAGATAGATAGACAGATGGTTGGATAGATGGATAAATGGATGGATGAACGAACGAATGAACCAAAGAACGAACAAATGAATAAATGATGGAAAGATAAAACAGAAAGAAAACTTCAGGCAAATATACCTACTGAAATTAACATTAAAAATTGAAAAAAATATTAGCATGTAGATTAAAACAACATATTAGAAAATTTATATGAGGAAGGTAGTGTCAGTTAAAAAAATAGGAAATTATAAATATGATAAATTATGTTGAAATATAAATAATTATATCAATAATTGCTAAAAATACTATTTTCAAAATATAATTAGTTTTAAGAACTCTATATATCTTTTAAATAAATGAAGCATAACTAAATGTGATAAAAAAAAAAGTAGTGTATTTTTTGTGCTAAAACCAAGAATAAATATTCTACATAATGCACAAAAATTAGGGACATTTTCGTTGAGATCAGGGCCAATAGCTTCTGTGCTGCATAAAGAAGTATAGAAATGCTATCAAGAACTAATTAAGACACTCAGAATTAAATAACTACATACATCATTATATGCTGACTTGAATACAGTGATGATTATATGGGGTAGGATTGATGACAAAAAAATATGTTTGAAAATATGACTCCAGATCAAGAAACGAAAGATGTCAAAGGTTTGTAGCATATGTGGGAATGGCTTGACAATATACAATGAATTATTTTCTTCACCAAGTGATTTTGGAGATTTGCAAGCACCATATAACACCACCCCAAATTAATATAATTATATTCTCATAAAAATACAATGGGCTCCTAATGTTAAAGTCATTTGAGAATCACTTATGTATATATAAGCAATTGATAAGTTAGAAGAAAGATCCAAAGAATCCAAAAATATGCTATATAAATGAATTTTGCTACTGAAAAAATAGGAAATGGATAAAGAAACAGATATTGATTTTTAAAACCTTTATTTTCTAGGAATTTTTTTTAACAATTTAAAGCAATTATTATCAAAATAAAACTAAAATAATCATTTCAGGAAGAATATTCTTGAATTTTTTGAAGCAGAGATAGAGAAATCTAAGACCCTTCCAGCTTATTATACAAAGTTATATACAAAGCATTACAGGAAAGGATTGTACACAATTATAAGCACTATTACCTCAGAAAATTTTGAGAAATGGTGGAAGAAAAAACATTTATATAAAGTTTAGTGTGAAACAGTTGAACCAGATTATCCCAAAGTTTTTTAAAGATGCAACTGAAAGAAGGCAGACACACAGATGGAACTTTAAAAAAATAGATAAATAAAAACTTCTATAATGAACTATTTTCTCCTGAAATTATATTGGAGGAACAATAATTAATTTCATAATGATAGGCTCCAATTTACTGAAAGTTGAAATTTAATAGGTACTGGAGAAAATGTAGAAAAGATTAATACCTTGGCCAAACTAAATAAGTTTTGGAGATCTACAGTCAACAAGGGCCAGAATTGAAGGCAAATATAAGAGAAGACTAGATTTGCAAAATTCTGTAGTAATCTCATCAATTCTCCAAGCCTTTTGTTTGAAACAAAAGGCAATAGGTAGTCTTATTGTTGAAATAGAAAGAATAATATTCTCTTTCCTTTGAAAATTTTTGAAGGAAATCCCTGTTTGCCTTCAATGAGCCCAGATTTTAGTCACAAATGCAAATAATAGCTTGGCATATAGTGGTATCCTGCACTGCTATTGTTCACACACTTATAAGCTGATCTTTCTGTGAAATTTAATTACCTTAATTTATAGAGAATCTCATATTCATCACCTTTGAGTTTATTATTAGCACATACTGAATAATTATTAGTGCCTGTGTCTTCCTTAAACTTTTACATACTTAATAAGTGGGAAGTCAAGGAAGAAGCTCACTTTTCTCCAAGGAACTAGAAATTTCACATCAAACATTTATCTTAGTCCACAGAGTTCCCAAAATTTATGTTATGGGGGAAGAGGAATGATCAGGAAGCATGCAAAGAAAAACAAAGGAAAAGATATGGTAGGTATCTGTGGTATGGCACTCTGCCAAATAGTTATGATAAATCCTCATTGCTAAGTACTTTGCAAGTTAAACAGTACCAAGCATTATACAAAAGCAATTAGGGAGTGGTTCCCTAGGCTACTTTAGTCAACACTATTTTGAGGAAGCATAATAAGATCTGGGATTATTTTCATTAAATGAGCCCCACAGCTAAAGGATTATATTTACAAATACTGTATTTTGAACTTTAAAGGAGAATCAAGTCTTTCAGTAGAGGGAAAGAAAATTCATGTGGGGGCCATTTGCAAGCAGGTGGTATGATAGGACCAAATATTTGCATAGAAACTTAAATGAAGTCAATGGAAACCTAGTTTTAGCTTTGTATATAAATCGTACACCAGAAGGATATTACACAATTGCCTTTAAAAAAAAGAAAATAAGAAAAACTGAAGCCAGTCTTTATTATTTTTTTTATATAATCAAAGATTTTCTTGGTAAGGTTATAATTTTTCTTTTACTGTACTTTTTTTTCTGTTGTGTTAGAAACTGGGATTCATATTAATTTTTGGTTGGCTTGTCAAAACTTGGCAACTAGGTAGTACAGTGGATAAAACACCAGACCTGGAGTCAAGAGGACTTGCTTTCAAATCTATCTAGAGTCATATTACCTGCATAACCCAGTGCAAGTCACTTAACCCTGTTTACCTCAGCCCCTCATTGTAAAATGAGCTGGAGAAGGAAATGGAAAACCACTCTAAAATCTTTGCCAAGAAAACCCCACATGGGATCGTGTAGAGTAAGACATGACTGAATAAAAAAAGATGGTCTTGTAACTCATGGAATCTAGGAAGAAACATAAATTATCTTAACTAGGTGCATAATTAATGAACAGTTATCAAAGATTTATGAGGATTTTCTATATTCCTACAATAGGGCTAAGTGCTGTGATGAATACAAAATAATTATAAATATCGATATCTGCCCTAAAAAGGGCATCCATGAATTTGGAGGAACAAAACTAAAATAGATGAAATAAGAGAAGGAAACAGTGTCACAGAATTAAAGACAAGATTGAGAAAAAAACAATTAAGTTACCATAAGATTTCATCTAATAGACATCATTTGGTCCTGGAAGAGTAGAGGAAGACTTTCTGCAGGAGCTAGGAATTAGGTTCGATAATTAAAATTGACAAAAATTTGAGTTAATGAATCAAAATGAAAAGAACATTCTTAATAGGGGTAGTAAAAGTATAAGCAAAGGCAGAGACTTAGAATAAAGATGGTTTGTGCAAAGGACAGTGAGGATAGTATACTCATTGAAATGTATATTATATTAATGTCCTAACATAGGAAATAAAGCAGAATAAATAGAATAGAACTAGATTATGGTGGTGCTTTGAAACTTCAGAGAGGACAACTGGGAAGCTAATGCATTAATTCAGGTTTGAAGTGATGAGAACCTATATTCAGGTGCTAAAAGAAGTCAGTTATCTGAGTGAGCATTCAAAAGAAAAATCAGTCAGATATTAATAACAAACATCAAAAGACATCCATTTAATTACATAACAAAAGATAAAGTCTGGGAGGAAAGGAAAAGGAAAGATTCAAAGTTAACTTGATTTTTTTTAATTTGAATGACTAAAAAGTGTCAATAAAGCAGAGATTTTACACACACACACACACACACACACACACACACACTACTGCCATCATCTACTACATTTTACTAAGACAATCAGAATCTGCCATATTCTTCTTATAAGTAATCTCTATGACACTTTCCAAAATTCAAAAGAATAAAAATGATTATTATTCTTTCCCACTACTCTTATTTCTGTGTATCAATTTTATATCATTAATCCATGACACATGGATTAAAGTACTGCTTGGCATGAAACGGCTTGGAGGGACTTATATTTATATCCACTTTGATTAACCCTCAAAACTGCCAGTGTCAAAACAAAGTAAAATCTTAGTAGAAAGCATGGTATAAAACAGAATTCCAAATACAATTTTTTTTCCTTTCAAGCAGTATAAATTTATATTCAAAGATTAATAGAGATGTATGCATAATAGGGAAAGTTCATATAATATTTTAGGTTTATAAAGGATTTTCCCCCATTAGATTGCAGTATCTTTCAGAAAAAGGGAATATCTTTTGCCTTTCTTTATATTTCCAGAACTTAGCACAGTGCCTAAAATATAGCATGTGCTTAATAAATATACATTGACTCTTCAAACAAGTCTGTACGGAAGGTAGCACAAATATTTTTATCCCTGTTTGTGGATCAAGAAATGGAGACTCAGATATTTGTTAGAGATTTTCCAGGGTTATACATTTAATAAGTATGGGAACCAAGTTATGAACTCAATTACCCCTTAGTTAACTAGCTAGGATTTATATGTCACTTTAAGGTTTGCAAAGTACTTTATTAGGGTTATATTATTGGATCCTCACAGTAACTCTGAAAGGTAAATATTATTTTATACCCACTTTACAGATGAGGAAACTGAGGCAGAGGATAATTGATATATCTAGTATCACACAACTAATGATTATCTAAGGCATGAGTTGAACCAAGTCTGCCAGATCCTAGATTCAATATTCTATCCACTCCACCCTCTGGCTGTCTCCAGAAACAAAATTCAGTCAGTTTATGTTCCCCTAAAAGCCTTAAAGTAGTGATGTGTTTCCCTTTTGGAAAAAATGTTTAATGGTAAGTAGTACTCCTAGAGAACTCTATGAATGTTGGTCTCAAGTAATGTCTCCATGTTTGAAAAAACAAACACAGCACCAATCACTCTACTTACTTATACAATTTCAATGGTGAATCTGGATGGCTGTACCCTTAGTAAGATTGTTTCTCATAAAGCAAAATTTTCTAATTTTTGAAAATACTGCCTACATCCATCTTCATGTATTTCAGTTGTGTGTATGTCTTCAAATTAGTTGACTCTAATCTCAACTATGAAACATTGGTGGACTAATAAATAAATTAATTCTTTCCTTCCCAATTTTGGAAATAAAAAGTTTTCAGTGGTTCCTGGAGTTGCCTTAATCATTGTATGCCCAAAGTAGATCTCAAAGGTTTCTTCACATACCACTCAAAGGAAGGGGTGAGTTATTTGATTGATATTGTAAGCATTATATTATAAACCATATTGAACCTCTCTCAGATGTTGCTGTAGATTGGCTAATTTTTTCTACCCAAGGCTTTCAATAAACTATGGACTAGATTACTACATATTCAATTATCCACGTTGCATTATCTTTAATAAACATTAACTTAAATGATAAGCATTGTAGTGTTGTCTTCGGTTGTCTCTGAATATTTCATAGACCATGTTCAGCTTTCCACTTCTTACACAGCAATAGTTTGTATGACAAAAAAATATTTTCTCATAAAGTATGAATCCTTTTAAAAAAAAGGAAATGGTAGATCTGCACACTTGTATCATAATCACCTCACCAAAATGAATCACATAGTGCCATCTTTCCTGTGGAACTACATATTTATGCATAAACAATAAACACACAAACCCATAAGAATGATGTATTTTGCAGTTATGGTTTCTTATGAGTAGTATAAGCTGCATAATTGTTGACTATCACATTTTAGCATTCAAGTTTCTTCCTCTTTTTTATTTCTTCACTGCTGTTCTCTTGGTAGTCTGGAAATGTTAAATATTTACTGGTTAAGGGAGTAGCATGTCTAGTCCCTGAATTCCCTAAAAATTGAAAATGCTTACATTAACTTTTTTTTACTTGAAGTAGAAGTAATAGGAAAGATATAAAATGAGTGTTCTGAGACTCCCTTTTCTCTGGTTCTGATATGGAAAGAATCGGGTTAGGAAAACTGATTCATCATAATTTGGTCATTAAAAAAATAAATTAGGGAGTCATTTATTAACATAAATAGAGACTTTTCCTCGTGGTTATAAACATCAGTCTATGAAGATTTAAAGATTAGGACTGAAGAAAGCCAATGGAGATGTCCATGATGGGCATGAGAAAGCTGACAGAAACTACAGGACAGAAAAATCATAAAGGATTTAATTAATGCCATGTAGGACTGAAAAATAACATGGGCTGGCCATGTAATAAAATTGGGAAATAACCATTAGAAAACCCATGCACTCCACTTGCAGTCTCACAATGTTAAAAATGAAACTTTAAGAAAGGTCTAAAGAATGTTATGCATACACCTACCCTCAAATGTTAAACTTTTGGGACATCATGGAAAATAATTCCCCAAGTTCAGCAATCATAGATGTGTTGGTATCTGCATCTTTGGAAGAAATACCAATATAGATGACATCAAAAAGTCATTGGAGTATGGGAGCAGAAGATTTCATCACCAAATTCTATTTAACAATGATTTCCCTCGTTTGTTTAAAATATGATTCAATGGTAAAGAATTTCACTTATAGATGACTTTTCAGCTATATATCTTAAATAAAGTGAGCTTCAGCTATCCTTTTTCTACCATAGTGATTTAGTTGTTTAAGTATGAGGGTTTTTATTCTTTTTCTTCAGAATAGTCCAGAATTCACTGAGGTGAGCAAGTTGGCACTTCCCTTTTTTCTGTTTCATCATATTTCTTTGTGTCATATAAATCATCCTTCCACATTTTTGGTATTTACATTGCTCCCATGAAATTTTATAAGTTTTTTTTACCTCCTTCAGTTGTTTTTTTACCCATTTTTGTGCTTCTTCTTAATCAATCCCATAGTTATTTTTCATGTCTTTTAGGGGAACTCTTGACAGGTCTCCAAATGTCTTTCAGGTTATGGGATACTCAAAATGGAAATGGCATTGTCTGTGTATAATAAGCAATGTTATGGAAACTTTTTCCTTGGAGACCTATAAAAATTAGATTGGATACTAATTTTGCCTGGGATTACTCAGGTACAGTCTTTGTAGGAGATCAAAGAATCCCATACATAACGTTCAGGGGGTGCCTATGAACTCACAGGCTTATGATTTAATATGGTAAGACAAATGTAATTCAGGTCCTCTATCCAATATCATAATTTTTCTTATGGGAATACTAAAGCAATAGTGTTTCCCTGCCTTATAACAATGCCTACTATGGAAATATTAATTAATTCATTCAATAAATATTTATATTCTGTGTAAGGAACTATGTTCAAGGAAATTTGAAGAATATAAAGTATAGAGAATTACCCCTTTCCTCACGGAACTTAAAATTTACAATATGTAAGAATATAGTCAAAATAAGATATGATGTGAGAAGTTAAGGGGCAGCAGCCACAGTTGTGTGCCAGGATTATGGGGGAGTACAAATAAAACAAAATGAGGTATGAAAATAACTATAGGAGTGCAGATGGAGTAATTAGAGAATTGGGGAGAGAACCAAAACATCAAAACTGAGAGATCAGGCAGGAATAGATAAAAATATGACCTAATTCAACTGGAGGGAGTTATCAATCAATCAACAAACATTTATTGTTATTCTTCTGTTCGTAACTGTGTTGGCAGACAAGTAATACCAAATAAAACCCTTCTACTCTCAAGATGCTTATATTCTGATGGGGAGCTGAGGGAATAAGCCCAAATTAAGAGGGACATATTAATGGAGGGAAAAAAATGGAATTGAGAAGCCAGCAGGCAAAGTCAATGAGAAGCTGCATGAAAGTACAAGAAGCTTTCATAACCAGATGCAAGTGTGCAAGGAGTAGGAGACCTCATGACAGCTTATAAAACCTACAGACATATATAATCAGCACAGAATATGTTAAATGTTATAAAAAGTCATATTAATAGGAATGAGGGAAAGGGAAGAACGACTTCTAGTTGGGAGTTCAAGAAAAAAAATTAGGAAGAAAATAAAGAGCATTTAAACTGGATGGGCAGGATTTCAATAGGCAAAAAGTGAAATGATTGTCCAATGCCAGGTAAATGCAATTATTTGATGTAGCAGGAAGACTACTAGTACTGTACAGATTTTTACAGGTAGAATTTATTTAGAAGAAAAAAGGACAAGGAAGGAATGGAGGAAGGAAGGAAGAAAGAAAGGGAGGAAGGAAGGAAGGAAGGAAGGAAGGAAGGAAGGAAGGAAGGAAGGAAGGAAGGAAGGAAGGAAGGAAGGAAGGAAGGAAGGAAGGAAGGAAGGAAGGAAGGAAGGAAAAAATGGAGGGAAGCAAAAAGCTTTTCCTAAAGGTTACTATGTACAAAGTACTGTGATAACTCTGGGAATATAAAATGAAAAGTAAAACAATCCTTGCACTCAAGAAACTCAGAGTTGTAATAGAGAAGATGAGAGAGAGATAGAGATCCATATCTATATCTATATCTATGTCTATCTGCCTAACCTATCCATATAGATTTAGATATAAATAGTATAAATAGTCTAAGTTCTAAATAAGATTTCAGGTCCAATTGTCTTTGGGAGATGGCAACAAAGTGGATGGTAATACCTCTTTTTTTAATGTCATCTCCACTGATATATCTCTATAGTTCTGTCATTGAACCATTTGAAAGCACCAAGAACTTGTGTGGTGAGAATTTTCTTTTTTGGGTTTTTAGAAACTGTGTCTACAGCAACCACAATAGCAGTTGTCAGATTGAAAAAATAGTAGGTGAATGTTAGCTCAGCTAAGTTACCACATGAGGTGGACAGAAGCACAAATTAAGTTCTTACAGCAGCTCAAACCCATTGGGATATCACTTTTTTGTCTCTTGTCTTACTTATACCATGATTTTCTGTTTTGTCCTTCAGAACTCAAATCTTCCATGCTATATTGATGAACTGTAGCTTCAGAATCATGACCAGCTTTCTGCTTCTGACCCATTTCTGCCATGTACCTATAGACAGTTGAAACTTTTATATTTCCTGACCCATTATGTACTTCTGGCCCCTCTATGTTATAACTGTTCCCATTAGAATCTCTCATATCAAGTCACAAGTATTCCAATAGCATCGCAGTCTCTTCTATGGAGGACTTTCTCACATGAGAACAAAAGGAGTGGTATAGGCCCAGGATTTTTGGCAGAGTAAATGGCATCATTTGCTAATGAAGGGGAATGCTGGAAGAATGCATTCTGAAGGCATTGGGCCATGAAAGCACAAATTTTATATCAGATTTGGAATACTTTGAATGACAGGCCTAGGAGTTTAGAAATTCTTCCCTATGCAATAGAGAGGCAATGAAAGATTTTAGCAGAGCTTAGACACTAGGCAATGCATTAGGAGGAATAAGCTGAATGTAGTTCATAGGGTGGAATTAAGGTGAAGAAAACAATTAGGTAGAAATTTCAATAATACTTTACATGTGTGTAATACTTGGAAGTTACAATTAGATTTGCTTTTTTTTAAATCTCATATGAGTCTCAAATCTCAAGGGCGTAAAATTGTGATGTTGTTGTTGTAGTTTATTTGAAAATGAGGAAGCTTAACCTCAGAAATGTTAAATATATCACTTCAATAGTAAATAAATAAGCAAAAAAGGAAAACATTTAAAATATTTAAGAAATAATAATGGTTCACATAAAAATCGATCAATATTTATCACATTTCAGGTTACAAGGCATTTTTCTCAATAACCCTAGGAAATAAGTAAACTAAGAATTATTACAACCATTTTCAAAGAAAGAAACTGAGGCTGAACTGTTAAATAATTTTTTTCAAGGTTTTAAAGGTAGTAAATAACTGAGGTGCGACTTGATTTCAGGTAACCTAATTCCAAGTCCATGCTCCAGATTGAAGTGACAATTCTCTATCAGGGGCAATATGATAATGGCTTTCAAAGGGTTAATAAAATACATTTTTTTGCATGTGAAACTGTGGAAAGTGTTTTACGATATATATTTACCTTTGCATGGCTAAGGTATAAGTATCTTTTACATGACTTGGTATGTATAATGGGTATCATATTTCTTGCTTCTTCAATGAATGAGGAAGGAAGGAAAGAATATGGAAGTGAAAATAAAAATTTGGTCATTAAAAAAATAAACTTGAAAAGATAAAAAAAGTCATGGGAATTTTCTGAAAATTGGAATATTATCAGTGGACTTTTTAATATCTGTCCCCTACTCCTTGCCCTCCTTTGAATCTCTGTGGGTGAAACCTCAGTTCTGGCAAACTCAAAGAGAGTAAGAGCTTGAACTGACTCATTCCTCGTACCATAACATTGATTAAATGTTTGTCTTTTGGAATCTCTGTTTCTCTTCATTTGTACAAGATTAATATAGGTCAAATCTAGACACAATAAATTTCAAAGGGTCTCAACATCCACTTTTTGTGCCTTGGATTTTATGGATATTAGCTTTGTTCAAAATAATTCTGAAACATCTCATGGCCTTGTTAAGAAAAAAAAATCCCCTCTTCAGATTAGTAGAGATTTTTCATAACAAGTCAGGCTATAGATTGTTGTGAGTGGGTAGACCCTCTCTGACGAGACTACAAAGAGGGCAATTATTTAATCAAAGACCTGGATGGGAACTGAATGACTACTTGTCAGATTACTTGTACAAGGAATATTCATTCACCATTAAGTTGGATTAGACAACCTCAGAGGTTCTTTCTTGCTGACTCCTCATGCCCATATTTCTGCTCATGTAAAGGCCTGTGAATTGCTGATTGATAACTTTTGCCCCTTTAATGTCTGTAAGTGACTATGGTATACATGAAACTTAGCTAAAAATCAGGACAACTATTGACTCAATTGTCATTATGAATGCTTCAATGTGAACAATACAACCTTTTTGCTATAGGCCAATGGCTAATACCAGAAAAGTTTGTCTTTCTTTAAACAAATCCTTTAGTATAATGGGAACAAAAGTGGAATATAATGGAAAGAAACTCTGCCTGGATTCATAAGTACTGTATTTATCTTGGTTCTTATACTTAATATGGGCATAGGATAAGTTATTCAAGTCAAATCAACAAGTATTTATTAGCAGCATACTATTATTACATGGCAGACACTGTGCTATTATCTGAGAATTAAAAATAGAAGCAGAAAGTCCCTGCTCTAAAAGAATTTATATCCTACTGGAAAAGACCACATATAAAGGGAACTGAAAAGTTGATGGGGTGGGAGGTAGGAAGTGGTTAGTGAAGAATAAATTTCAGGACCCAGTATGAGGCCTTGTAGAAAAAGTCCAAGAACACAGCCCAGAAAGGAATAAAGATATGGTTGGCCTGGGGTTCCTCCATACAATGGAAGAAGTTATTGAAGGAACCATGAAATCAGACAGAGAGTTTTAAGAGGTGGAGGATATTTCCTGTGTTTGAAGTCCTAGTATTTAGTGAGTTTCCAAGGTGAAAAGGTTTCTGGGACACTGTAGAGAAAGAGTTGAAGAGTGAGGAATATAATATGGTCAACTCTCTAATGTATCTATTTACTCATCTGTAAAATGGAGATAATAGTACCTGTTCAACCTACCCCATAGAGCAAAAAACAACATAATCTACATGAAAATTTTAAAGCTTTCTATATATTTAATATAAATTACAACAAAATTTATCTTATTCTATGGTACAATGATTTCACTGAGCAACTAGATGGTGAAGTAGAGAAAGCACTGGGCCTAGAGACAGGAAGACGAGTTTAAATTCGACTTCAGACATTTACTAGTTGTGTCACCCTGGGAAAGTCACTTAGACCTGTTTACTTCAATTTCTTCATGTATAAAATGACCTGAAGAAAGAAATTACAAAACATTCCAATATCTTTGCCAAGAAAATTTTAAATCAGGTCATGAACAGTAGGACATGACTCAAACAATTTAAGAAAAACAACAATTACTTAATTACTGATTTGATGCCATATTGAATGAAAGTGACTATGGGGTTCTAGAAGACTTGTTAGGAGATTATTCCCAGAGGATTAATAAAAGCTTATATGTTTTTTTTTTCTTTCTCCCCTTTATGACAATCACGTAGTCAAAGAGGGCTGAGCTGCATGGATATGAATGAATAGAAGAGAAAAAAAAAAGGATCTCCATCCCTGTAGATAACTCTGAATCAAAGGGATTAGGGTAGAAGTCAGTAGGATTGTTATCAACATAAGATAGGAAAATACCTGTTGATAAGAACAAACTTCTGGGATCTTCTAATGATAGACAATATATAAATACCAGGACAGAACCATTGGAATTTGCAGTTTATTCTCCCAACAACTAATAAAGAGTGGAGGTAGTGTTGAAGTCTGGGTCAGTAAAAATCTAGAGATAATGTGCTTAGGCTCCAAACTCAGCTCATAAGTGGTATCATCTCCATACTCCATGTTAAAATGACAGGAGATAAGGCACACAGAGATATGAAAGAAATTCAAGCTATAGATAATATATATGGGTAAAACAGAGTATTCTGGCTGTGGTCTAGGTAATATAAGTCATTACAGGCCTGGTGACTTTCTATCTGGTAAGGGATAGCCATTCTGGGCCTTATCATGAAGCTGTAAATGAAAAGGGGCATTTGGTTCACAGTCACTAAGAGTCTGGGATGATGGCTATTGTTAATCAGCCTTGTAATCCTGGCATGAAGTGCATGATTTAGTAAAATACATTTCTAATCTGTTCCCCCCCATTATTCAGCATTATGTCTCAGTTAATGTTGCAACATTTCAATCAAAGAGAGTGACCATATGAAAGAGACCACATGACTACACTATGATAACTGCATAGTAAAATGCAAAGTGTTCTCAATTATTAAAGTAGAAAACAGTTATTTTTAATTATTATAAGCATAACCTATTTTTATTCAGAGGAGTGACTTTTTTCATACTTTTAAGGTTTTTGATACAAACAATAGATTAGCTCTACATTTGCTAAATAGACTGTGTAAGAGCCAAACCAGACCTCCCCTTTTATTTTTCCATTTAAATATTCCCATATTTTTATGTCTTTCAAAAATTGATTCATAAATGCAAAAAAATCTTTAGATAACTAATTATTTTAGCTAAAAGAATATCTCCATCCATATCTGTTAACTACCTGAGTCAGTTTCTGTTTATCATGAGTTGTGAATTCCTAATATTTATCTGGGCTCTGGCTATCTCATTTGTTTGACAAAAATCTAAATGCCCTATGGTTGATTAGGGAATTGACTGAATTATCATAACTTTACCAAAAGTTTGGGGAAAGAAGAAGAGGAAGATAAAGACAGAGACAGATAGACACAAGGAGAGACAGAGGGGCAGAAACTGAGAGATAGTTAGACTGACAGGGACAAAGAAAGAGAAGCACTAGAATGTGAGACTTGTGGGTTTTAGTGAAGCAGATAACATCATCACAGTTCCAGAGAAGAAAAGACTGCTCTGATAACTCACAAACCAGAGCACTGGCAAGAAGAGTAGTAAACAGCATCCACCTTAGGTCAGACCACCTTGGAAGAACTAAAAATTTACAGGCCCCTAAAGTAACTCTGGGCACAAAAGCCCTAAAGCTTGGGGCAGGGCACCCTCCTCACTGGAAGCAGAGACCCATTTTAATAAAGGGTTAAAAATCAAGAAATATGGGAAATGAATAAAGAACAGAAAAAATACTCTGACCGTAGAAATTTACTATGGTGACAAGGAAGATCAAAACACACACTCAGAGGAAGATGACAAATAAAAACACCTACATCAAGAAAAAATATGAATTGGTCTTATACCATGGAAGAACTCAAAAAGGATTGTGAAAATCAAGAGTAGTAGAGGAAAAGTTGGGAAGAGTAATGAGAGTTATGGAAGAAAATCATGAAAAATGAGCCAACATCTTGGTAAAGGAGACACAAAAATACTGAAGAAAATAGCACCTTAAAAAACTGACTGGGCCAAATGGGAAAAGAGGTTCAAAAAAATCAAGGAGGAGAAAACTGCATTAAAAAGTAGAATTGACCAGATAGAAAAGGAATTTCTATTTTTATTTCATATAAATATATAAATATTCATATAAATATTTCATATTTCTATTTCCAAAACTCACTGAAGAAAATAATTCCTTAATAATTAGAATGGAGAAAATGAAAGCTAATGTGTCTATGAGAAATCAAGAAGCAATAAAACAGAATCAAAAGAATGAAAAAAAAATTGAAGACAATGTGAAATATCTCATTGGAAAAACAACTAACATGGAAATTAGTTCCAGGAGAAATAATTTTAAAATTATTGGACTACCTGAAAGGCATGCTCAAAAAAAAAAAAACTAGATATCATCTTTCAAGAAGTTATCAAGTAAAATTTCCCTGATATTCTAGAACCAGAGGGTAAAGCAGATATTGAAAGAATCCATGAAACACTTCCTGAAATTAATACCAAAAGAAAAATTCCTACAAATATGGTAGCCAAATTTCAGAGTTATCAGGTCAAGTAGAAAATATTGCTAGCAGCCAAAAATGAAATAATTCAAGTATTGTAGGAAGACAATCAGGATAACACAAGATTTAGCAGCTTCTATGTTGAGGTACCAGGATGTGATATTCCAAAGGTCAAAGACCTAGGATTAAAACTATGAATCACCTACCCAGCAAAACTGAATGTAATTTTTCAGGGGGAAATGGACATACAATTAAATAGAGGACTTTCAAGGATTCTTGATGAAAAGACCAGAAATGAACAGAAAATTTCACTTTCCAATACAAGACTCAAGAGAAGCATGAAAAAGTAAACAAGAGGAAGAAATCATGACTAACTTACTAAAGGTGAATAGTTTACACTATTACATGGAAATACAATATTTATAGCTCATGATACCTTTTTCAGTATTAAAGTAGTTGAAAAGTATATTTATTGAGAGAAAGAGAGACACACAGGACACAGGATGAGTTGAATATAAAGGGAATATATATATATTGAAGAAGTGAGAGAGGAATGTACTGGGAGAAGGAGAAAGGGAGAGGTAGAAAAGGGTAAATTATCTTACATAAAAGAGGCAAGAAAAAGCTTTTTCTTTGGAGGCAAAGAGGGGGGTGTGAGAGGGAAGGAGTTACGTTTACTCTCTTCAGATTTTGCTTCAGGAAGAAATTACATACGTATTCAATTGGGTATAGAAATCTATCTTACCCTACAGTAAAGTTTGGGGAGGGCTACGATGGGGAAGAAGGTAGAAAGAAGGGCATATTGGGGGTGGGGGTAGTGAGAAGCAAAAACTTTTGAAAAGTGACAGGGTGAAAGGAGAAAAGAATAAATGGGGGACAGGTTAGGATGGAGGGAAATACAATTATCCCGTAACAATATGACAATTATGGAAGTGTTGTGTGTAACTACACATATATAATCTGTACCAATTTGCTTGCCTTCTTAATGAGGGTGGGAGGGAAGGGAAGAAGCTAGAGAATTTGGAATTTCAAAATTTTAAAAATGAATGTTAAAAATTGTTTTTACATGCAACTTGGAAATAAGAAATACTAGCAATGGGGTTAGGAAATCTATCTTACCCTACAAGAGAGTAGGGGGAAAAGAAATAAAAGATAGGGAGTATGTAATAGAAGGGAGGGCAGGCTGTGGGAAAGGTTAATCACAATGCATGCCATCATGGAGTGGGGGAGGGGAGAGATGGGGTGAATATTTGGAACTCAAAATCTTGTGGAAATGAATGTTGAAAACTAAAATAAATTAACAAATAAAAGAGAAAATAAATAAAAATTAAAAATGACTAAAACAAAAGCTAAAAGAGATGCAAAAAAATTCAGAAGAATGTCTTGAAAAAAAAGTTGGGCAAATGAAAAAAACAGTAAAAAAAAAAATCATTGTAGAGGAAAAAAAGCTCAGAAACCAGGAGTTTTTTTTAAGCTCACTTAAGAAAATAATTACTTATAAATTAAAACTGAGGAGGCAAGATGACAGAGTAAAAGAAGGAACCTTGATGACCTCCAAATCCAACCACCTCCAATACCTGTAAAATATGACTTTAAACAAATGTTAGAGCCACAGAAACCACAAAATGACAGATAGAAACAAATCTCCTGCTGAAGGCAGCCTGGCAAGCCAACAGGAAGTGTCTATCTCAGAGCCAAACACAGTTCCACATGAGCTGCATGGGCCTGGACCTGGGGCAGCCCCAACCAGCAGCCCAGAAAAGCCAGAACAGACTTCAGGAGAGTGAATTACCAGCAACAGTGATGGTTTCCAGACTTCTCAACCCATAAAAGCCAAGGAAAAAGTAAAAGTCAGTGGGGAACTCTATCATAACTTAGTTATACTATAGTGTGGTAAGGCCCCTGACCCCAGGGTAAGAGGTGACAGATACAGGCAGCTACAGCTGCTGCCATATGACTGCCTCCTGAGCTCCTAGATTGCAGACTGAAGGGGAACAAACAACCATTCAGAAGGTAATTGCTCTTGCTTTGACGTGGTTGAGTCTATATTTTCCTGGGGGTGACAAGGGGAGAGAGCATGGTTTTCACTCACTTTCCTTGTTAAATGTTGGGAAGGAACAAAAGTAACTCCTTTGACATATGATCATAGGATAACAGATGTTAGAATGAAAATGAGACTTTAGAGACCTACATGTCCAATTCCTTCATTTTACAGAAGAAACTGATGCTTAGATGTTTAAGGGACTTGCTCAGCATCTCACAGCTAATATAAGACTTCACCATAGATATTGTTGATTCTATGTTTTTAGTCTCTTGGCTATTCCTCTAGCTCTATCTATAAGAAAATACGTTGCACTTCCTTCTTTATAGAGGAAGGGGTCTATAGGTATGGAATGTTGCATAAGCTGCCAAATATAATTGATGAACACTTTAATTTTTATAAACTCTATTTTTTTCTTTTTCTTTACTTTTTTTGAAAAAAGCAGTGACTCAGGAAGGAGGGGAAAAGACAAATATTTGGAAATGAAGGTGATGTCAAAGCATACTTAAGAGTTTTTGTATTTCCTATTGTAATTCTTAAGTTTATGTTTATCTCCATCAAAACATGTTGTTTTTTGCTCCTCTATAAAATAAAAATGAGTTCCAAGTAAATGCACTAGTTTTGCTAGAAATCATCTGGTCCCAGTTTCTACACTCACAGACATATTATCCCACTTCCAGTCTTCTCCCCCTTCAATCTTTCTGCACTGCCCAGACTCAGTTACTTTGGTATTTCCTTTTAACCCTCTTTTATATCAGTGTTAGTTATAGTTCTTTTTTTTTATTTGAAATGATCTTATAGTCTGTATTCTCATCACTTAACATATATTTCCATGACATGCTCAGAACCAAATGTCTTCCTTTATTCTCTTATTTTTTTTGTTGCTTCAACTAATAAAGGTATGGTTTCACATCCTTCCTTCCCCAAACCGCCATTTTTATTTGAGTCTCCTTCATATGTAGCACTCCAATGTTAAGAAATACTATTTCAGTTTTCCCTCTTCCTCACCCTTTCATTCCTGGAGATAATCTCTTTTCACATGTTTTGCAAAATGCAGTTCTCTCTTTGTGTTTTCACTGTCCCTCAGATATCATAACTAAAAAAAAAAAATAGTTTAATCCTGTCCTTTTAGCAGGTTGACATTAATCTCTTAATTTTTTCATGCATTATAAAGGTCTTTTACCTTTAAGTAAATTTTATTCCTGAAATTATATGTCATCGGTCTAAAACATCTGCTTTACTTAGGCAAAATTCCTGGAAGTCACTGAAATTGTCCAAACCTATCATTTCTAACAAGGGCTATGCTCAACTTTGTAGAATACTTTGCTTTAAAATGCAAACTGATTTCCTTTCCTTTTTTTTTTAGCAAATAATGTTACAAATATTTATTTCTCTGTAGTCTTATATAATTCAAATTATTATTTCTAGGTTTTTGAAATGTATCTAAATATGTGCTTATGAGACTGTTCAAAATAAAAACCTGAGAAATATCTTTTTTAATTTAATTTAATTTGTTTATTTTTAGTTTTTAACAATCATTTCCACAAGCATTTGAGTTGCAAATTTTTTCCCCATATTTCCCCTACCCAACACGCCAAAATAGTGATCCTATTGAATACCTCTCCCCCAATCTGCTCTCTCTTATACCCTCCCCATCCCCCTTCTGACTTTCTAGTAGGGAAAGATGGATTTCTATACCCCAGTGCCTGTATATCTTATTTCCCAGTTACATATAAAAATAATAATAATAACATTTTTAACATTTGATTTTAAAACTTTGATTTTCATATTCTTTCCCTTCTTCCCTCATCACCCACCCCTGATGGGAAGATAAGCAATTCAATATAGGTTACCCATGTGTAGTAATGCAAAACATTTTCATAGTTACATACATTGTGAAAGACTGACTATATTACCTTCCATCCTATTCCATTCCCCACTTATTCTATTTCCACAATAGTAAAATTGTTCCTTCCTGGCTACTTATAATATTTTCTCCTTGCCCTGAAACTCTGGAATTTGGCTACGATATTCCTAGGAGTTTTCTTTTTGGGATCTTTTTCAAGAGGTGATTAGTGAATTATTTCTATTTCAATCTTTCCCTCTGGTTCTAAAATGCCAGGGAAATATTCCTTGAGAATTTCTTGAAGGACAGTTTCTAGGTTCTTTTTTGGAACATGGTTTTCAGGTAGTCCAATAATTTTTAAATTATCTCTCCTGGATCTCTTTTCCAGGTCACTGTTTTTTTTTTTTTTTCCAATGAGATATTTCACATTGCCTTCTCTTTTTTCATTTGTTGGATTTTTTTTTTATAGTGTCTTGATTTCTCATGAAGTCGTTAGTTTCCATTTGCTCCAGGCCAACTTTGAAGGAATTATTCTTTTCAGTAAGCTTTTGAAATTCTTTTTCTGTCTGGAAAATTTGGCTTTTTAAGGCATTTTCCTCCTCATCAGCTTTTTCGGCATCTTTTGCCATCTGAGATAGTTGTAGAATGCTGGTAGTGAGCCAATCCAGTCATGGTTAAAATCTGGGTCAGGATTTCCCTAAGCCCTACTACTCTTGAGGGCTCACTGTTGCTCAGGGTGATTGCCTCACCACCTTTCCTTAATTAGCAAGGGAACAGGGAATGATTACCAAGAAGTCATCACATGTGCACACAATGGAAAAAAGTACTAGTAGGTAGAACACCAGATATAATCACTTTTGCTATTAGTATATAAACCCTTACCTCAGATCAATAAACAGATTGGCTAGACATCTTCCCACCTGGCTCATGTCTCATCATCATTCCCATATTCTCACATTTGGCCCATGCCCCTTCAGTGAGGGCATCAGTCTATTTTTTTAAAGCAATTTGGGTTAAGTAACTTGCTCAAGATTACACAGCCAGTTATTTCTGGTTGTGGTGCTAAGTATCTGAGCCCGGATTTGATCCTCTGGTCATCCCTATACTGGGGCCGGTGCTCTTACTCACTGAGCCACCTGGCCACCCCAATTTTTTAAGGTGTTATTTTCTTCAATCATCTTGTTGACTTGCTTTTCATGATTTTTCTTGCATCATTTTCATTTTTCTTCACAATTTTTTCCTCCACTTCTCTGACTTGATTTTCAAAATCCTTCTGGAGCTCCTCCATGGCCTTTAACCAGTTCATATTTTTCTTGGGCACTTTTGATGCAGGAGTTCTGACTTCATTGTCTACCTCCCATTCCATGCTTTGATCATTTTTGTCCCCAAAAAAGGAATCTAAGCTTTAAGTATTCTCCTTGCTTTGCTTCCTCTGCTTGCTCATGTTGCCAGCGAATTGCTTGACATTTGAGCCTTCTGCCATGGTAGAACTCTGCTTCCAAAATGTACAGAGCTCTGTTCCAAATTGCTGGGCTCTTCATACCTGCCAGAGCTATTAGGTGCCTATTCTGAAGCCCCCACAACCTCTGGCCCACTGACCACACACCCCAGGACCTCCACCCAAGAGAGTAATCCAGATCCAAGCAGGTTAAAGCTGAATGGTTGGTTAGTCCCCCTACAATCTGTATGCCAGAAGCTCTGGAGGCAGCTGCACTAAGTAGTAGATTTAGCTGCAGTGACTCTCCAGCCTCTTGTTCTGGGGGCTGGACCCCCACCCCACCCCCCACACTTCCTTTCCAACAGAGTTCCCAACCAACCTTTTACTTCCTCTTTGATGTTTGTGGATTGAGGAGTCTGGATGCCACCACAGCTGCTGGTGATTCACTCTCTTCAAATCCGCTCTGGCTGCCCCTGTTTGGGGCTACCCTGAGGCCAAAACCACATGGCTCTAATGAGACTGTGTTCTGCTCCCAGCATGCTGTGATGTACCTTTCCTGTAGGCCTGCCTTCAACAGGAGATTTGTTTCTCTCTGTCACTTTATGAGTTCTGTAGCTCCAAAATGTGTTTAGAGTCAAATTTTATAGGTATTTGAGGTGGTTTTGCGGGAGTAGATAGAATTTCCTGCTTCCATGTCACCATCTTTGCTCCACTCCCAAGAAAATTTTTATTTGTTCAATTTAATGTTCCTATATATCATGGGTTCTAAACCAGGATTCCTCAGAAATAACATGTTGCTCTAATTTTACTATCTTGATTTTTGAGAGGATAACAGCTCTAAATTTTATTCTTCTAAATTTTCCAAACACTTTTTCAATGTTCACTTCTTAATATGATTTTCCAATATTTGTGCTAAATAGTCAATTTTCTGACTTTTAAAAATTCTCCTTTGAGTACTCAAATTTTCATGTTTCTATATTATTTCATTTATTTTATTAAATATTTTAACTACTCTTGATTTTCTCAGGTTTTTTTTTTCCATTCTCATTTCACAGAATTACAAAACATAAGAGTTGTAAAATATTATAGCAGATATCTCATCTATCCTATAAAAAGTCCATCTTTACCATTAACTTTTTGTAAAATGGTCATATAAGCTCTGCTGGAAGAACGTTTATGAACTATTTAAATTTCTAGTGTTTGGATATTGTGTGTGTTTGTGTGTGATTTCTTCTTGCCATTTTTTGACCCTCTAATACCTATCACTGCATTGATAGCTATTTTTAACTTATTCATTTCTTTCTTTCTTTTTTACATTTCAGAGGGAAGAAGGTAGGGCAATTGGGATTAAGATATTTGCCCAAGGTCACAAAGCCAATGTTAAGTTTCAGAGGTGGGATTTGAACTCTGGTCCTTCTGACTCCAAGACCAATGCTCTAGTCACTGCACCACCTAGCTACCCCATAATTTGTTCATTTCTTAAGCCTTTCTAATGTTTTTTTTCTGTTAGATTTCCCTTTTGAATGATATATCATTTTTTTTGTTCTTTGTTTTTTTTTATTTTAAATTACCTTAACTTGTCAGAGTAGGTCTCTCTCTCTTTCTCTCTCCGTCTCTCTCTCTGTGTCTCTCTTTCTCTGTCTCTCTGTCTCTCTGTCTCTGTCTCTCTCTGTCTCTGTCTCTCTCTTTCTCTCTCTCTTGTCTCTCTGTCTCTCTCTCTTTCTCTTTCTTATAAAGTTTCAGGGTCCTTTGTTTATAATCCATTTATTTAGGCATGTGTGTTGTAATCTGTGTGCTGATTACTTGTGTACTTATATGTCATATTTCTCCTACTAGGATCTAAGTTCCTTGAGGGGGAATAACTACTCATTTTTGTTTCTTATATTACCTATCAAATATCCTTGAAAAATGTAGGTGTGGAATATATATTTATTAAAATGTTTACTGAATAAAAAGGTATCTATTGGGGTGGCTAGTTGGCACAGTAAATAAAGCACCATCCCTGGAATCAGGAGGACCTGGGTTCAAATCTGGCCTCAGACACTTAACACAAAAAATTAGCCATGTGATCTTGGGCAAGTCATTTAACCCCAACTGCCCTCCAAAAAGAAAAAAAAGTTATCTATACTGTCTTTACTTATGAAAGAAAATTCTATGAATTTTAGTGACTTTATTAGTTATACTTTTTTTTTGCTTTGTATTGTTTTAATTTTTTTTATCTCTACATAGACCTGTTCCCCTTACTCATGTTTTGATAAAAATACTTAAGATAATCCCACATTGCAACAACAGTAACAATTTTGAGGTATAGATGGAAACATTTACTGTTTAAGGAACATTTGTGAAACTGTTTTCCTTTGCATTTTCCAAGCCTTCAGAATATGACGTGTGAAGATCAGGAACCTGAGTAGAAAGATCAAATAATTTTAATGTGGCTAAATCTTCCATTTTCATTGAAAAGTATTTGGAAGAAAAAAAAAAGTATTTGGACATATCAGTGCTAAAGCACCAGTTCCACTATTTTTTCCTTCAAAAGTATCAACTCACCATATTTTTTCTTTTAAAATATTTTGAAAGGTATTATAAAGAAACACCTTCCCTAATATGTGACTCTGATATATGTAATGTAATAGAGGTCTTATTATTAAGTCCTTGAAAGATAGGTCAAGAGAATCTGCACTATGCATGTCGTACCAGGCTATAAAATTGCTAATTACAGGTCAGTTGTCAGAATGTTTGTCATTTGCACAAGGTCTATCCTAGTATTCCCACTTACCAGTGGGGCAGATGTAAACTAACAAAAATAATTAATGAATCATTGATAGGTAAGATCTGGATCGGTAGAGGTAAAAATTGTAACTGTAAATGTAGGTACTATATTAAATAAATTTTTTGTTTTACTTTCAGACAGATTTTCTCTAGCTGTCCTTTCATATAAAGTGTCATATTTTTCAATCAGTAAAAATAAATATAAATAGGGGCCAGAGTCAAGATGGCAGAGTAGAAACAGGACTTCCATAGGGATCCAGCTCCCACCTACTCCAATTCATGTAAAAGGTGACTGAACAAACTCTGAAGCTACAGAACCCCAAAAAAAGACAAAGAGAAGGTAACCTCCTGCTGAGGAGAGCCTGGCAGTCAGGGAGGTAGCAGCCCGCACAGAGCCTGGGAGCCGACCCCAGCCATCAGAGCCAGAGTTCTTAGCGCAAGGGCAGTCTGAGCAGACACCAGCTAGAGGGACTTCAGATCAACAACAGATCTGGAGGTTTCCAGAATTATCAATGCATAGATGCTAAGGAGAGAGGTCAGTGTAGGGTGGCCTTTGGCATCTGGTAGTTTGGGAGTGCAGTTGGCCTTTATCTTGGGGAGGGAGAAGCTGCTGAGGTAGCATAGCTGTGCCACTGCTGCCATGTGGCATTTTCAGCTCCTGACTGGCAGATTGTATGGGGACCAAGCAACCAGTCTGAGGAGTAATCCATCTTGCTTTAACCTGCTTGGATATGGATTGAAGCCTAGGGTGGAGGTCCTGGGGTGTGCAACCAACTTGCCAGAGCATGTGGAGGCTTCAGAGAAGGCATCCAACTAATACCTTCGGCAGCTGAGAAAACCCCAGTAATTGGGATGAAATTCCCCTGTCTGGTAGCAGGGTCCTATTGTCGCAAAAAGCCTAAAAAGCCTAAAAGTCAAGTAATTGAGTGGCAACATGAACAAATGAGGGAAGCAAAGCAAACAGAGCAACCCAAATTTATACTCCTGTTTTGGGAATAAAAAGGATCAAATCATGGTAAAAGAGGAAGTAAATGAAGTAAAAAATCCTTCACCAAAATCTTCCAAGAAAAATAAGAACCAGTAAAAATCCATAGAGGACCTTAAAAAGGATTTTGAAAATCAAATAAGAGAAGTTGAGGAAAAATTGGGAAGAGAAATGAGAATGATGCAAGAAAATTATGAAAAGAGAGTCAACAACCTGACAGAAGAAATTAGCACCTTAAAAAATAGAATAACTCAGATGGCAAAAGAGGCTCAAAAATGCAATGAGTAGAACAATGCCTTTAAAAGCTGAATTTGCCAGATGGAAACAGAATCTCAAAAACTCACTGAAGAGAATCATTCCTTCAGAATTAATAATATATAATATAATTAGATTGGAGCAAATGGAAGCTAGTGACTTTATGAGAATTAAGATGCTGTTAAACAGATCCAAACAAATAAAAGAATAAAAAGCAATGTGAAATATCTCATTGGAAAAAACACTGACCTGAAAAATAAATCCAAGAGAGATAATTTAACAATTAATGGATTACCTGAAAGCCATGATCAAAGAAAGAACCTAGAAATCATTCTGCAATAAATTCTCAAAGAAAATTTCCCTGATGTTTTAGAACCAGAGGGCAAAAGAGAGGTTGAAAGAATCCACTGATCACCTCCTGATAAAGATCCCAAAAACAAAACTCAGTATCTTATAACCAGATTCCAGAGTTCCCAGGTCAAGAAGAAAATAGTGCAAGCCCTCAGGATAATACAAGACCTAGTATCTTCTACATTATGGGATTGGAGGTCTTATAATATGATATTCTGAAAGACAAAAGGAACTGGTATCAAAACCAAGAATCACCTACCAAGCAAAACTTAGGATCATGTTTCAGGGCAAAATATGGTCATTCAGTGGAATAGAGGACTTTCAAGCATTCTTGATGAAAAAACCAGAGTTGAATAGAACATTTGACATTCAGATACAAGAAGCAAGAGAAGCATGAGAAGGTAAACAGGAAAAAGAAACCATAAGGAACTTACCAAATTTGAACTATTTATATCCCTACATGGAAAAACCATAAGTGTAACTTATGAAACTTTTCTCAGTATGACAATATTGAAGGAAATAGAAATGTATAGATAGATAGAGAGAGACATAGATAGATAGATAGATAGATAGATGTATATATATATGTATATGTATATGCATATATATGTATATGCATATATGTATATGCACATATATGTATATGAATATGCATATACATATATACATACATATGTATGTCTACATAGGAGGGTATATGGGCATATGAATACATATTTGAATGTGTGTATATATGTGTACAGGTATACATAAAGGGCACATGACCAATTTAATAGGAACAGATGATACTTAAAAGGTGAAATTAAGAGGTGAGAGGGGGATATAATGAGAGGTGATGGGGAGAGACAGAATGGGGTAAACTATCTCATATAGAAAAGGCAAGGGAAAATGATTACAATGGAGGGGAAGAACAGGAAGGCAAAAGGGAATGGGTCAACCTTATTCTCATTGAATTTGGCTTAGGGAGAGAATGATATACAAACTAAATAGGGTGTCTCACGCAACAGGAGAGTAGAGGGAAAGGGGATGAGAGGGCAGATGATGGAAGGGATGGCAGGCTGGGGGGAGGGAAGTTGGAAGCACCTGCTTTTGAAAAGGGAAAGCATCAAAGTAGAGAATAGAACAAGTAGGAGGTGGGAGAGGAGGGAGGGATATATATAGTCAGCCTTTTAAAATCTATTCACTATGGAAATGTTTCGCATAGCTACACATGTGCAACCTTTTTGAATTGCTTATCTTCCCAGTAAGGTTTGGTGAAAAGGGAAGAAGCGAATGAATCTGGAATTCAAAGCTTTAACATCAAATTTTAAATATAGATAGATACATAGATAGATACATAGATACATAGATACACACACATACACACACACACACACACACACATATATATATATATATACCCATACACAACCACACATATATGCATACACACACACACACATATATATATATTTATATATAATTAATTAATATTATTTTACATGTACCTGGGAAATAAGGTATACAGGCCATGGGGCATAGAGATCTACCTTGCTATACTGGAATGTCAGAGGGAGCATGAGAGAAGTTATGGGAGAGAGCAGATTGGAGGAGGGGATATTCATTGGGATTGCTATTTTGGGGTCGTGAGGTGGGGGATAAAACAGGGAGAAAATTTGTAACTCAAAATATTGTGGAAAAGAATGATGTAAACTAGAAGTTAATAACACATTCTATAAATATATTTATATACAAATAAAAGGTACATTTTTGCTAAGAAAATTATTTTACTTTTGACAAATAAATTGCTTGTTTTGTTTTAATATACTTCAAAGATAAGCACCATAGTTATCTATTCCATTCTCTAAGATTGTTATTATCATCAATTTTTAAATGACACTAAATTGGGGAGGCTAGGTGGCATAGTGAGTAGAGCACCAGCCCTGGAGTCAGGAGGACTTGAGTTCAAATCTGACGTCAGACACTTGACACAAAAACTATCCATGTGACCTTGGAAAACTCACAACCCCAATTTCCCTCCAAAAACAACAACAACAAAAATGAATGACACTAAATTTAAGTTGCTAAATCATCCTTTAATACATTATGAAACCTGATTATAGATAGATAGATAGACAGATAGATAGATGGTTAGATAGATAGATACATGCAGACATACATATAGATGTACACACATATATTATACACAAACACACACACATATATACTTTCTTCTACAATGGATTTTAATTTGTTCAGTATCTTAATTCTAAGTCAATTAATTTATTGTTCTTCAAATTTCTTCCTTTCCACTTTCCCTATGAGCATAAATTGACTAAATGAATCCATGTGCATTCTCATTGCCCTCTTCTAATCCACTTTCTTCTTTGGTACTTCCTGGAATTGTCTTTAAATATATTTTAGTGGTCACTCATAAAACCACATTAAGAGTGCTTCTCTTTGCATGATTTTCATTTCATTTTAAAACAAGATTATCAATAGAGTCTTACTGAAGTATTTCTGCAATATATTAAGAATATATTTTCTTCCTCCTTCAGTTTGATCAATGATAGTAAAGGAATCAGCAACATCAGAACCTCATTATTAGACAAGAACAAATTAGCCTAGTCTGAGACCAGTTTTCATTGGGAGCTATTATTCCGAGCAAAATGACCAGATAAGAACATTTAACCAGTCCCCTCTCAGTAAGAAGAGAGAAATAATGTTTCTCCATACTTCCTATTCTATGATTCATGTGTACTGCTCCATATAATTCAGGAATACACAAGGGCAATAGAAGAAGGGCCATGATGAAGATGAAATCATCCCCTTTGTAAATGAAGACAATGAGGTAATAAGAGAATCTTATTAATTACCGTAGTTAGGTGGATCAACAGTCTTCTTAAGAAGATTGAGGTAGGAAAAGGAAAGAAATCATCAAAATGCGAGATTCAAATAATAACACCCAGCATTAGAGTAGCAACATGTGATCACTGGGTTTTTAGAACTCAATGTAGAAAAAGAGAATTAGTTTTTCATATGTCAGTTTCATTCCTAGCTGTGCTTAATTTGAAATAATTTTCCAGACCTATCAACTTCCCTGAGTTTGAGAATGAATGAATAAAATCCATTTTGGTTGCTTACTATGTGCCAAACATTCTAAGAAGTGAGAATGCAAATAGAAAAGAAAGCATCTCCCCATAAAGATGAAGACCTAAAAAGTTCAAACCAAGTTTAAGTTATCCTCCCTCCAAATCATTCAGCCAAGATTTTAAAATAACCCTAATAAACCTGAAGGAAATAACCAATAAACTCCTCCATGCAGTCCAGGACTGTACCATAAGGTGTCTGGAAGACTTAGAGAGCTTTAAATAAGTAAAGGGACTAGAATCAGGCTGTTTTTTTTTCCAGTAAAAGGGGCTTGGATTAGCAGGAGTTTTGCCTGACCATCCATATGTCATAATACCCTATGGGAATTCTGAAAATAATCTTTTCTCCAATATCCAGTCAATCAAAGAAGCCAAGGTAAGACAAGAATCTTCTGTGATCATCTAAAAGGGGTAAAGTCAGCATTATCTCTAATATTTGTTTGGGATTTACTGTTGCCTTACCGTGATTCAAAATTAACTCCTGGGCTCTGTACATTTTATTAGAAAAAGGAGGCAGAAGCAGAATCAAGATAATTATCCACATTGGAACACATGAAGACAGAGGTTGACACTAAGGATTGAGGCAGAGGGTAGAATCTGGTACAAGATTTCCCTCTAAATCCCCATCCCAGATCAACTCTGCTAAAAGAAATGGGATGGAGCTAGTAATCACCTATTTTGAATTACATCAAGGTTATGATGCAAGAACTACAATAGTAACAAAAGTAGATGAGGCTCCTCCACCCTTTGCAAGAATGCAAAAGAGGATAGAGCCTGGGTTGTGATAGAAGTAAGTAGAAGACTACTCTAAATATAATAAAGAAATAATTTAATCTACACTGTAGAGAATATCAAAAGATAATTCAAGAAAAAGTGTGAAACTCTCAAAGATAGATAAGTAGAACCTCAGGGAGGAAATTGCTTCCTCTATGGACTGCAAAAGAGAAGTAATAAAGCAAGTAAAGTTAAATTTCAGAAAAGAAGAAATGAAGTTGCTAAATTTGAACTACATCTCAATCAAACAACTGTAATTATTCTGATCCAAAATCACAAATAAAGCTATAAAACAGACCTTAGGGGATATATGGTCCATATCTGTCATGTTAGTGATGAGGAAAATGGACCCCAGTGTGGGGAGAAGAGAAAGTGGAAAGCATGACCTGAATATTGAATTTCTTGAAAACAAAATTCTACAAAGAGATCTAAATGATTCTAATATATCATAACTAATATTAAAAATAAGGTCATAAAACTAAAAAAGCAGACTAGCATATTAAGCATTTAGTATTAAAAAAACTGATTGGGAAGATATCATGGAAAGAACATTTAATAATCATCAACTTCCCCAAAGCAATGACCAAACAAAACAAACAAACAAATAAACAGAAAATCCCAGTATAACATGATTCAAGAAGTCATAAAAGGAAATCACCCAAAAGTATTAGGACACAATGGCAAAGGCAAGATATAAAGAGAATTGAATTCTCTGCCTGAAAGGAACCCCAAATTTAAAACATCAGAGAAGAGTCTCTAAGTAAAAAATAATGATAATAATAATAATAATAATAATAATAATTACATGAGGAACCAAAAAAAAGTTCAATTACCAAGAAATCACAATCAGTATCTTACAAGACAATGCCACAAAATCAATAAAAAGAGGAAATCATGGCAAATATTTTGAAATACAAAGTAAAAGACTTATTCAAGAATTCTGCGAAACACACTGTAATTCTACAGAAGAAAAAAATAACATTTTAAAAGATTAGTAGGATTTAAAAGTTCCTAATAAAAATATGAAATTTTCTGAAATGAAACATAGCAAATACTATGAAAAAATTTTCATTATAAATAAAGTTAATTTATTCACCATAATTTTAACATAAAATCTTAAAAATTATTATAATTAGTAGCACATAATAAAAGTTCCACAAATATATCAGTAGGCTGAATAGAAATTTTAACTTTCAAGGACCATTTTCAATATTTATTAAAGTATATATCTACATCTAATAAGTAGGTTTTTGTTTTGTTTTTTGCTTTTTGGAGGGTAGGACAATTGGGGTTTAGTGACTTGCCCAAGGTCACAGAGCTAGTACGTGTTAAGTGTCTGAGGCCAGATTTGAACTCAGGTCCTCTTGAATCCACATTCAGTGCTATGTACCACCTAGTCACCCCCTAATAACTAGTTTTATATGCAATGAAGAAACCTTGGAAAATATACCAATTACTAAAGGCAAGACTATGATGCCACTTACTGATTACAAATATAATGGTTACAGAAATATTAGCTAAAATGATAACACAAGAGACATAATATTACTTACAGGCATTTGACCATTTAATTAAAAAATCTTAGATTGTCAGTGACATAGCCAATTATGACAATTATTGGTTTGAGAAAAATAAGTTAAGAACATAAATGAATGAGCGAAAATCATGCATTTCTATGAATTATAAAAAATTGTGGAAATAATGAGAGGAAAATTTAATTCAAAGTAACTACTAAATGCATAAATATATGATATAAAAGCAATAAAAACATATTAAAAATATATATAAATACAACTATAGTAGCCTATAGTAAAATGATAAACATTTAAATCTGTAGTAAAATATGCTATGATAAAACAGTAAATTTCTCTATACTGCTTAAATTAACTTATAAAAGTTAAACTTTGTTAATTAAATTGCTAATTTATTAAGCTGTTCATGGATGAGTTTATTTAAATAAATAAAAATTATTAAAAACATTTTAAGGCTTAGAGATCAATACTTTAAAGGGGAAGTAGGAAACAAAGCACAAATTAGGGGCATGGGTTTTTTGGCTAAACTAAAAAATCATCCAATCAATTGTTTTTACTGCTTAAAAAAAGAAAAACAGATCAGTATCATATACCAGTAAGAGCTGGAAGCTTCAGTAATCTAGTATTTTATGAAATGAGATTGCCAAACATTGTAGGAAATATTCTATTCAAAGCTAACTGCTGCAAAAAGTGGAAGGCAGTATTAAGCACACTGATACACATGCATACATGCATGCACATATGCACAAAGGAGTTTAGATTTCATATCATATAATATAATAAAATCAAATGAATGTGCCCTTTCTGGAAAAAAGTTAATCCAAAAAATCAAAGAGAAGGGAATTTATCTTTTAAAATGTGGGAAAGAGTGAATTAATAAACAATAAGAGAAAAAAAACCCTACTTTTTCAACATAAAAATTTAAAACTCATGCACAAAGAAAATCAATGCAACTATAGAAGGTGGAAAATATCAAGTTGAAATAACTACATATTGAGGAGTGCCTAGGTGGCACAGTGAATAGAGCACTGGCCCTGAAGTTAGGAAGACCAGAGTTCAAATCTGGCGTCATACACTTAACCAATAAAAACTAGCTGTGTGACCTTGGGCAAGTCACTTAACCCCAATTGCCCTCAAAAAAAGGGCAAAAAATAAAATAAAATAAAATGTAATATACTTGGGGTTGCTAGGTGGTGCAGTGAAGAGAGCACTGGCCCTGGAGTCAAGAGGACCTGGGTTTGGATCCGGCCTCAGACACTTAATACACACACACACACACACACACACACACACAAATCTAGCCATGTGACCATGAGCAAGTCACTTAACCCCAATTTCCCTCAAACAAAAAAGCAAAAAAGAAATTACTACACATCAAATATCACTGATTAAAGTCTGATATCAATGGTATATAGAGAAATGGCACAAATATATAAGCCCGTGCACCTTTACTCAAAAAATTAGTGACCATAAAATATGAATGTTTTTTAAATTGAAAATTACCCATAACTTGATGAAAAACATACATGAAAATAATTTGATGTTTCATCCCAGAACCTTCAGAATACAAATGTGCTAAAAATTGAAATAGTTGATGCTGTAAGTGATATTGGAGTTCAAAACTTTTTATATACCTTCTAGACAAAGATAGAGATTGTTCCAAATGTTCCAGATCTTCACAAATTATGGCTTTTAGTGAATTAGAAAGATTATCATTTTTTAGGCTTTGTGGGTATCATTAGAACTTTGTTACATTATACTAGTCAACAGCTACATAAAAATTCCATTATTCAGGCTAAGATGATTATTACTTTATTATTAATCATAATTTTAGTTTCTAAACCAATCAAGTTACAGGTTCTACTATTTCCTCTTAAATAATAAAAATGTATAATATTTTTCATTATTCAATTATCACTGATTTGCAATCCCTTTTTACAAAATTGCAAGAAAAAACTATTTTGGGGGGAAAAATCTTTTGTTAAACATCAAATCTTCTAGTCTTGGGAATTCAAAAGAATCAGTGTTTCTATATGTATTAACTGTATTACATGCAATAACTATAATACATATTAACTAATATGTACTAAAGTATTACTATAAGTATTAACAATATAACAAAGAGTATCATAATCTCTTTGGGGATATAAAACTAGTAATATTTGGCTAATTGTTGTCCTTCATTGTCAAAGAGAATCAAAATCGTATTACTATGCTGGAGTCAAGGCACAGCAAGTTCAATTATGACTCATCAGCCAATATGAATTTGGAAGACTCTACAATAGGGTGGGTACAAGTAGTTCACATGAACATTTGGAATGGAGATGTCTCCAAATTTGTTTATCTCATATTTCTTTCAAGCTACTCTAATGCTGCTTCACTCATAGAGCACAATGTTTTCTTTTCTTTAATGCAGGCATGCTAAGCTGGGTAGTCCTTTGTCAGTGCCTCCCTTGCCATTCAACTAATGCCAAAGCTCTTCAGAGAGACCTTAAGCTTGTCCTGGTATTGTCTACTGACCTCCATGAGTTTGCTTGCCTTGTGTGAATTCTCTTTGAAATAGTCATGTTAATTTGACATTTGAACAAGGTGACTGATACATCAGAGTTGCACTGTCTACTGCAGAGTTTGAATGTTTGGAGGTCCAGTCTAGTACATTATTTTGCCATGTGATCATCAGAATATCCCTAAGAAAATTAAAATGGAAGTGATTCAGTTTCCTGACATGGTGCTGGCATACTGTCCAGGTTTTACTGGTATACAACAATGAGGTCAACACAGTGCCTTTATAGACATTTAGTTTGGTAGGCAGTCTAATACCTTTTCTCCTTCACACTTTCCTTCAGAGCTTCCCAAACACTAAGGTAATTCTAGCTATGTGTATATCAACCACATAATCCATGTACATTCTTGGAAATTATAGTGCTCAGGTAAGTGAACATATGTACAGCATTCAATATTTCTCCATTTGGTATAACCAGTGGCTCTACAGATGTATGGTGTGGTACTAACAGCTGGAGAACATGTGTTTCCTTGGTGGTAGCTATTAGGCCAAAATTAGCATAAGCAAGAGAGAAATAATCCATACTTTTTTTTCCCCTTCTCAACCTAAGAAAGCTGTATTGAATATATAATCATTTGAAAATTAAAAATGGGGGCAGCTAGATAGCTCAGTGAATAGAGCACCTGCTCTGGAGTCAGGAGGACCTGAGTTCAAATCTGACCTCAGACCCTTGACACACTTACAATACATGTGACTTTGGGCAAGCCACTTAAACCCAATTGTTGTGCCAAAAAAAAAAGAAAATTAAAAATAAAGCATGCAAGGTGGAGCCAAGATGGTGGAGTAGAAACAGGACTTTCACATGGCTCTTGCTTCCATCTCATCCTATGCAAGTAAAAAAATGGCTCTAAACAAACTTTAGAGCTACAGAACCCACAAAGTGACAGAGTAAAACAAACCTCCCACTGAAGGAAGCCCAGTAGGCTGGCAGGAAGGGTCTGTCACAGCATGCTGGGAGCCAAATGCAATCACACCTGAGCCAAGGTTTTAGCCCCAGGGTGGACACAAACAGGTGGCTGGAGTAGACTTCAGGAGAGTGGATCACCAGCAGCTGTAGCAATTTCCATACTTATCAATCCACAAATGCCAAAGACAAAGTAATAGTTCAATGTGGAACTTTGTTCAAACAGGTGAAGGGTGGTTCGGCTGCTACCCCTGGACCCCTACAGTGAGAATTGGAGTAGTCATGGTGGCTGCAGCCACTGCTGCTTGGCTGCTTCCAGAGCTCCTGGCCTGAAGATTGCAGGGGGACCAAGCAACAATTCAGAGGGTAATTGCTCTTGCTTTGACCTGTCTCGATTCATATCTTGCTCTTAGGTGGTGGTCCTGGGGTGTGTGACCAGTAAGCCAGAGCATGTGGGGGTTATAGAGACAGTGTCCATCTAATAGCTTCAGCAGCTGCAAAAACCCCCTAGATTTGCGACATAGTTCTCTCCATTTTGAAAGCAGAGTTCTATTTTGGCAAACAGCTCAAAAGTGAAGTAATTGGCTGCCAACATGAGCAAGCAATGGAAGCACAAACAGATGATAGGATCTTTTGGGGTACAACAAAGATCAAGGTATAGAGCAGGAAGAAGACATCAAAGTCAGAACTCCTGCATCAAAAGCCTCCAAGAAAAATGTGAACTGGTAACAGGCCATGGAGGAGCTCAAAAGAGATTTTGAAATTCAAGTAAGGGAAGGGGAGGGAAAATTGGGAAGAGAAATGAGAATGAAACAAGAAAACCATGAAAAGCAAATCAACAACATGCTAAAGGAGACCCCCAAAAAATACCAAGAGAACCACACCTTAAAAATAGACTAACTCAAATGGCAAAAGAGGTCCAAAAAGCTAATGAGGAGAAGAATCCTTTAAAAAGCCAGATTTTCCAGATGGATAAGGAATTTTAAAAAGACACAGAAGATAATAATTCCTTCAATATTAGATGGGAGCAATTGGAAGCTGATCACTTAATTATTTTTTGCCTTTTTTTTTGGAGGGCAATTGGGGTTAAGTAGCTTGCCCAAGGTTACACGGTTAGTTTTTTTTGTGTGGGTGTTAAGTGTCTGAGGCCAGAACTGAACTGGGGCTAGTGCTTTACTCACTGCACCACCTAGCTATCCCCGAAGCTAATCACTTTATGAGAAAACAAAATACTATAAAAGAGATTCAACAAATGAAAAAAATAGAAGGCAATGTGAAATATCTCATTGGCAAAACCACTGACCTGGAAAATAGATCCAGGTGAGATAATTTAAAAATTATTGGACTACCTGAAATCCATGATCAGAAAAAACCTAAAAATCATCCTTCAAGAAATTCTCAAGGAAAATTGCCCTGGTGTTTTAGAACCACAGGGCAAAATAGTACTTGAAAGAATACACCAATAAACTCCTGAAAAAGATCCCATAAAGAAAACTCCTAGATATATTATAATCAAATTCCAGTGTTCCCAGGTCAAGAAGAAAATACTGCAAGCAATCAGGAAGAAACAATTTGAGCAATGTGGAAACACAATCAGGATAACAGAAGACCTAGCAGCTTCTATATTATGGAATCCAAGGGCTTGAAAGAGGTCAAAGAAGCTAGAACTAAAACCAGGAATCACCTACCCAGCAAAACTGAGTATAATGCTACAGGGAAAAACATGGTCATTCAATGAAATAATTGACTTTGAAGTATTTTTGATGAAAAAACCTGAGCTGAATAGAAAATTTGACTTTCAAAATCAAGAAGCAAGAGAAGCATGAGACAGTAAACAGGGAAAAGAAATCATAAGGAACTTATTAAAATTGAACTATATACATTCCTACATGGAAAAACTATCATTGTAACTCATAAGACTTTTCTTATTATCAGGATAGCTAAAGGGAACATTTATGTGTGTGCGAATATATATATATATGTGTGTGTGTGTGTGTGTGTGTGTGTGTGTGTGTGTGTATGGAAGGATATATGTATCTTTAAATATATACATATATGTATGTATGGGAGGATATATGTATATATAAATATATATGTGAGTATGGGAATTTTTATATTCATGTATTCATAGACAGAGGGCACAGGATGAGTTGAATATGAAGGAATGATATCTTAAAAAATTGAGAGATGAGAGAGGAATTTATTGGGAGAAGAAGAAAGGGAACAATAGATAAGGGTAAGTTATCGCATATATAAGAGGCAAAAGAAAACTGTTACAGTGGTGGGGAAGAGCAGGAAGGTGAAAGGGAATGGGTCAACCTGATTCTCATTAAATTAGGTCTAAGGTGGGAATAACATACAAACTCAATTGGATATCTCACCCTACAGGAAAATAGGAGATTAGGGGATAAAACAAAGGCGGATAGAACTGAGGACAGAAGGAGGGGAAGGTAGTTGGAAGCAAACATTTTTTTTTTAAAGAGATAGGGTCAAAGGAGAAAATAGAGTAAGGGGGGGATAGGATGGAGGGAAATGTAGTTATTCTTCCACAACATAAATACTATGGAAATGATTTGAGTAACTACACATCCACAATCTATGTTGAATTGTTTGTCTTCCCAGTAGGGGTGGATGAGGAGAGAAGAGGGGAAAAATCTAGAACTCAAAGTTTTAAAACAAATGTTTAAAAATTGGTTGTGTACATTCAACTGGGAAATAAGACAGACAGGTACTGGGGTATAGAAGCCCATCTTGTCCTAGTAAAAAGTTATGGTGGTGAAGGGGGAGGATATAAGAGAGAACAGGTTAGGGGAAGAGGTATTCAGTAGGCTTGCTATTTTGGGGTGGGGGTAGGGAAAAGGCAGGGAGAGAAAAAATAGTAACTCAAAATATTGTGGTAATTAATATTAAAAACTAAAAATAAATACATACTTTTTAAAATTTAAAAATAAACAAAATAAAAAGCATGTCCCAATTATCCCTCCATTTTACTCTTGGCTTGTAACCTTTTCATGCTAAACAATTTACTTCAGTGAAGTAGCTGACTTTGATGCTGTTTTCTCTCTAGTTGAAGGTGTAAGATCACATTACTGAAAACAACATGCTAAAAAAAAGGCAAGGAAGCAAGCACATAACCCTGTTTCATACAATTAGTGACTGGGGGAGCATGAGAGCATTGTCTCTTATCTATAACCATGCAAGCATTACATCACAGAACTGACTTACAATATTAATAAACTTCTCCAGGCAACCTAATATTGCCAACATTTTCCACATTAACTGATGTTAAGTGAATTAAGCAGAACAAGGAGAATATTGTACACAGTAATAGCAACATTGTGTGATAAACTATGATAGATTTATCTCTTCTCAGAAATTTAATGATCCAAGACAATACCAAAAGACTCATGATACAAAATGTTATCCATATACAGAGAAACAACTATGGAATTGGAACACGCATTGAAGTGTACTATTTTCACCTTTTTTTTGTTCTTTCTTGTGTTTTTCCCCTTTTATCTTGATTCTTTCACAACGTGACAGTGTGAAAATATGTTTAACATGATTGTACATGTATAACCAAATCAAGTTGCTTGTTGTCTTTGCGAGGAGTGAGGAAGAAAAACTGGGAATTCAAAATCTTAAAAAATGAATGTTGAAAACTGACTTTATATTTAATTGGAAAATAAAATATCATTAAGTTTGGGGGAAGTAGAGAAAGACAGAAAGACAGAGAGACAGAGGCAGAGGTGACTGTTCACATGTTTGGCCATATATCAATTGGGTAATACCTCTTATTCTTAGAAATATTAATCAATTCTTTATCTGGGAAATTTCACCAATGTTTTCATAGGAAATTGATGTGTATTATTATGTAAATAATAAATTAATATATATTTCTATTTCTAATGTTAATTGCATTTGGAATCACTTATAAATTCAAATTTTTTCATATAAATTTATATATATGTTATAAAATGTGTCCATTTCACTTTCTATTATTTTCCTACAACTTTCCCCTTTGTTTTGTTTACATTGTGACTTTTGGTATCTAAGTAATTGATTCCCTCATGAATTTGGAGCTTATCTTAGTAACTTAAATAAAATGCTTATCTAAACATAATTTCCAACAAATAATTTTCAAGTTTTCACAATTGTTTTTATCAAAATGGGGATCCTTACCTAAAATTTTTGTTTACATTTATTGACTTATAGGTTTATTTATTTGAGTATATTGTCTGCTAAATTTATTCAGCTCTTGTTACTACTTTGTAGTATGGTTTGAGATCTAATACAATCAAGTTCCCTTGCTACTTTTAAAACTCATTATTTCCCTTGAAATTCTTAACATTTCATTTTTTCCCCAATGTATGGTGTTATTGTTTCTTCTAGTTTTAGAAAGTAATTTTATTATTAGTTTGATTGGTATGGCAATGGATATGTAAAATAATTTAGTAAATATTTTCATTTCATAGTATTGGTTAAGGCTTAGCATTATCAGTTAATATTTTGTAAGTTTTTAAAATTTCTATAAATATATAATTTTGTAGATTCTTGATAAAGAGACTCTAAGTTATTTTATATATTTTGTATTGAATTTAAATCAAATTTCCCAGTCTCTTCCCTTTATATTTTGTTGGTAATGTAAAGAAAAGTTGATAACTTACATGGATTTATTCAACTTTGACATCACCATTCATTGTTTTGATTAAATTTTAATTGAATCTATGGCATTTTATAAAAACATAATTATATTATGTGGAAAAAGTATACACACACATAAAGTGTAGTTTCCTATACATGAAGGCATATACTCCAAGAACATTAAAGACATAAAGACACACAAACACACACACACACACACACACACATATATATATATATATATATATACACCAAAAAAACATTCATATCAGCACTTTTGTGTTGGTTTAAAAACAATACAGGTAACAGTGGGTGCCCATTTCTCTTGTACTAAGCAAACTGTCACATGCACCTGTATAATACCATGTAAATAGAAACAATTAAATTTTTAAAATGTAGAAACTTGAAATGTTTTGCCAGAATATACATAGGATGAATTAATCACAATAAGGATACAAATGTATGTAATCACTATCATAAGGTCAATGAAAAAAATACTAAAAGACAAACAGTTGCTTGCTTGCAAAAGTGAACTCTAGCCTCAGAAGACACAAAACAAAACAAACCTCTCTCTCCTCAGTAGAGAGGAAGAAGATAACACAAACACACACAAACATATTGTCAAAGAGTGTAGTTAACAATAGCAGGTGACAGTGACATTAAAAATACATTACAAATTTTAAAATAAAAAAAATCTAGGCCATGATTTGAAGCTCTAATACTGCTAGCCAATATTAATTTTCTTTGTGTTTCCTTGAAATCTTTCTTCAAAATCAATCTTCCTTTCCTAATCACATTTTCTTTTTATAATGCCTTTTGTCAGTATATATAAACAAATAGAAATACCATTTGTCATTCAAATGATTTGTGTTGCTAAACACAATGAACAAGGTATTGTTTTATTCATGTTTGCAATAGAAAGCTTTTGGACTTAAACATTAATGAAATGATTATTTCATTCAAAATTATTGACAATATTTTTCCCCAAAATAAAAGAAGCTACAGTGCTGGTTACATACATATCTTAATGGTCTCCTTAAGAATAAATCATTGACCACTATTTTCAATTTTACAAAAGTTCCTTTATGCCTACTTGGATTTTAAAAGAAAAACAAGTCTAAAGTATAATTACAGTAACCCATCACTTTCCATTGCAGAATGCAACATAACTCCTACAGGGATATTTAAAATTCATGTCGATCCCTATTTTCAGTGCACTTTACATATCAATTTCATTAGCAAGGAGAAGGCAGACACATTAAATGAGTAAGGATTTATCCTCTCAATCCCTCCTCTATATCTGATACTCTACAAACTTCTGTGCAGCATTTTAACCTCATGATTCCTCTATAATGATGCTGTGCATTCCTCAGAGAAATGATAATCTTTGTACATAGAGAGGTTCTTGGCTGAAAATTCCAATATCAGAAAAGCTTCAGAGAAAACTATATTTCTCAATAAATCAGTATATCAAAACTAGTATATCCCTCTCTTATTTTTTTCAAATGAGATCAGTATTTACATCCATAAATCACAGTATATTTTAACAGTGAAATATTATCATTGTAGTTAAGTTTTTGTTAACCGAAACATCTATTGAGTACCTAGGACAAAAGATTAGCCTGTTTAAATTCAACAAATATTCATTAAGTGCCAACTCTGTGCTTAGATTTATATTAGATACTAGGAATATAAATATAAATATATATATATATATATAATACTTTAGAGGGTTTTTGTGAGTATCAAATGAGAACATATATAAAGTACATTATAAACAATTAGCCTATATAAATGCTATTTGTTTTAATTTTCATAATAATAATAATATAAAACATATAAAGTATTTGCTATATGCCAGGCATTGTGCCAAGCACTTTATAATAATAATCTCATTTATATCTTTACAAGAACCATGAGAGATAGGTGCTATTATTACCTGAATTTTATAAATGAAAACACTGAGGCAAACAGAGGTTAAGTGGTTTTTCCTAGGGTCACACAGATAGTGTCTGAGCCTGGGTTTGAACTCAGTTCTTCCTTGCTGGTGTTCTATTCATTGTGCCATTTAGTTATCATATACTCTTCTTTCCTAGAGCTGAAAATCCCATTGGAATTTCATAAAAATTGAGTGTGCATTTAATTGTTCAAATACAGGCATAAATGGTTCACAATACAAAAATATTTCTTTACCTCTCTTTTGTTTTCTCCAGTTAAGCATTAATGTTCTTTAGACCTCTGTTCTCTTTCTGGAGGTGCACTATTCACAGAAAAGTCCTTGTTCTAAGGGAAGCACTTGAATTAAGTCAACGTAGAAATATTCATACTATTTTATCATAGCCCCAGATATAAAATTAGCAGACATGATTTATTGGCATAGGAGAGGAAGAATGACATAGTGTATGTGAAATACATAGTCATTTATATGAAAATGCTAAAAATTCTCAGTCTCATTAACCATGTTACTGTCCTGCCCCCAAAATCTCCTTTTTGCCTCTTTCAAGGGGGAAAATACATTCATGTGTGCATGCAATTATATATACGTGCTATATAAAGTTATGCCACCTCACACTATTTTTGTCAGATTATATTGTATCATGTTATGTTATGCTGTGTCATGTTGTTTTGTGTTCTGTTATGGTACTTTACCTTATTTTATATTATATTGTTATGTTATGTTGTATTATATTGTATGGTGTCATGTCATGTTGTATTATGTTTGACTGTGTTATATTATTCTGTCATGTCATGTTATGTTGTTGTCTCATGTTGTGTCATGTCATATCATGTTATCATATAGTGTTATGTTGTGTTATGATATATTGCATTATGTTTTCTTATGTTGGTTAGGTTATGCTGTGTTATGTTGTGCTATGTTATGATGTGTTATTTCATATTATGTTATATTTTCTCTAATTGGCATTTTAAAACTTTCCCAACTTGGGTCTACTCTCAGTATTTGGATTTAGGACACTCTTCTCATTTTCACAATGAGATATTGATGTAATCAAATTGTTTTACCTGTTGTTCCTCATATACAACACTTAATTTCCCATTTCTAAGCCTTTGCAAAAGTTTTCTCCCAAGTCTGAAATATGCTCTGTTCTAATCTCCACCTTCCATAATCCCTAGCTTTCTTTAAATCTATGCACTGCTCTAAATTCCACCTCCTAAAATCTCTAGCCCCATTTAAAGTTCAGCACAGCAGTAACTCTTTTATTGACACCTTTTGTGATCTCAACACCACCAATTCTCTCCACATCCATAATACTGTTATTTACCTTGTCTATGGTTTAGCAGGGTGTTCCTCCAAATAGAATGTAAGGTACTTGAGGTTGGGGGTGCCTATATTTTCCTCTTTGCATCACCACAACCTATCTCAGTGTTTGACACACAAGAGACATTCAATAAATGCTTGTTGGTTAAGTGAAAGGATTTCAGATTGAGAACATGAAGTAATAGGTTCTATACTGGAGTATTGTTATTGAAACCTAATCAAAATACAGGTAACATTTTTTATATTTATAAGATATAAATAACAAGAGTATGTTGAAAAATAATCCTTTAGTATACAGGTAAATAACTGCTATTATTTACAGAGTCCTACTTTTTCTTTATTAACATCTAGAATGGCCAGATTTCAAAGAAGCAACAGCTGTGCCTTCTACACAAGTAAAGGTTGAATAATGTGGTAAAGCACTTGAGTGTCATCAGAACATCTCAGCTGGGATGCCAAAATAATGCAAGATTAAAGATGGTATCATCATAAGGGGAATCAAAGATCCCTTTATTATAGGCAAAGATGAATTTTGTCATCTGGGCCAAGAAAATAAAAATGACCAAGGACTAAGAAGACTTGTCCCCTTGAAAATCTAAAACATACATTTTGTTATTCCTGACAGCATAATAAGCACTGCTGTTCTTGAATTAAACACATATTTTGTGAAGGGGAGACACTAGTGATCATTTGAACTGAAAATGATAAAATAAAGGGTGAAAACTGGTGGCATCACATTTTTGTAGGCAGAGAGTAGGATCCAAAGTTCTTCACAAAGGTTGTCCTGGAAAATATCACTGAGGGAAATGTTATAATGTTATATGTGACTTCATTGCAATTTTTGATTCTTCCTTGCAGGTTCTCTGTTTCAATGAGTAGTTTCGTAGTTATAGTGTAAGGGTTATGGGATTTAAAGATCTTCCATGCCCCATTGGACTTGCTGACCTAGCAGGAAGGGGCAGAGGAAGGGGAAGCCAAGCTAGAGTTCCTGTGGTGGCTAGCAGTGGCAGCGATGGCGGCAGCATCAGCAGAGGCAGCAGCAGTGGAAGCATGAACCCCTTTTTGAGTCAGCCAGAATTTCTGCTAAGGACTCCTGCTGAGGACTGCCAGGGGCCAGAGATGCTGGGAGCGCGCTTCCTGGAAACCAGGTGGTTGCTGTGAGTGGGGAGAGAAGGACCTTTGCCTGAGGTAGCCTGTTCTGTTTTAAAGGCTTGAGAATGTGGGTGCTTTCTACTTTTTCTACCTGTGCCAATTTCATAACTACTGTGATGGTTTTTACTTTCTTGTTTTGGGACTCAGTCTTTTGGTATTTTAATAAATGTTCCAGCTTATTCCCCCATATAGAAAGCCTGATATATTTTGTGACTGATAACTTTATCAGCATATCTGTAATTTCCATAGGCATTGTGAATATTGCATTACTGATACATATAGCAGGGGATCTTAACTGTCTTTTGTTTCATGGACACCTTTGGCAGACTGGGAAAAGCTAAAGACCTTTGTCAGAAAGATGTTTTCAAATGAATAAATTAATCATATATGATTATGAAGAAAAATAAAGGCAAGTAAAAATAAATATGGGGTTTTTTCATCTAATTTCACAGACCACTTGAAATCTATCCAAGAACCCTAAGATTAAAGAACTCATGATTTAGAGCCAGAAGATAATTTAAATCTCTCTCTCTCTCTGGTTCTCTCTGTCTCTGTCTCCCTCTCTGTGTCTCTCTCTGTCTCTGTCTCTCTCTCTGTGTGTGTCTCTGTCTCTGTCTTTCTCACTCTGTCTCTCTGTCTCTGTCTCTCTGGCTCTCTCTCTGTCTCTGTCTCTCTCTCTCTCTGTCTCTCTCTCTGTCTCTGTCTCTGTCTCTGTCTCTCTCT
>NW_027187308.1:1993405-2049693 GCF_028583685.1 Petaurus breviceps papuanus | reverse complement strand
CTCTCTCTGTCTCTCTCTCTCTCTCTGTCTCTCCCCCCCCCATGTGTGCATGTGGTTATATTCATTCTTGTGCAGGTTTGTCATATTAAAACATAAAAAAGTCATGTGGGCAGGTTTTTATTAGAAAAATATTTTCATCCCTGAAACTTGGGTTATTTATCATTTTATTTTTACTTGACCTTTCATGATTTAATAATTATAAGGAACATAGGTCAGCCACTGAAAGAAAATGTCAGTATTACATTCAACTAGAAAATGCTGTGTGCACAACATGTATACCACAACATTGAGACAAAATATATATTTAAAAAGTATATGCTTCAGAATAAATGATTAGCAAATTAGGAATGATTAACAAATAATTGAAAACACATTCTTGAAAATCTAAATAATGAAGACCCAGCATTTATAGACATGCTGCTTCATCAGTGGCAAGATTGACCTCCTGAAGTGGCCATTATCCAGATCAGAATATTACTCAGACAGTCATCTAGAAGAAGGGGACCATTCTCATTACTAATATAAATTAATCTCCTCTATTTTCTCAAGCAAAACCAGGAACCAGTTATTAATACCAGTTTATTTTGTACCTTGTCAAGAAGAAAGTTTATAATTTTGAGTGATATAAGAGAATTAGGTCAAGAAGGAATTCCCTATAAATGGTGAGGGCTTTCACATGATCTGTTTTGTAGATGAAATTATTAATTATATTAAGCTCAGGAAATTTCATGGCATCTTAAATAGAATCTTTGAGATGTAAAAAAATCAAAACAAAACCTTAAAGGTCAGTTAGTCTAACTATCCTACACTATTGGACCATACTTCAAAAGGTCTGAGAAGCAATCTTTCAGCCTGTGCTCAAACATGTCTAATTATGGACCCCAATATCACATGATGTAGCTAAATTTAGGGCAGCAGCATTAATGAGCAAGTTTGCTCTGTTCAACCAAAAGGTACTTCCCTACTGCTTTCAGTGATTGGTCCTTTATCTACCCTTTAGGGTAGATACACACACACATGCACACACACAAATCTAAACTCACTTCCCACAAAAATAGTGTAGTACAATGAAAGCAGTACTGACTCTAGAATGAGAGACATACCTTCACATTAACTTCTCATGTTCACTACCTTTGAAGTACTGAGAAAGTAACTTCAAATTGCTGAACTTGAAATTCCTCATCTGAAAAATAAGGAGATTGGACTAGGGAGCTTGCTATCCCTTCCAGATCTATAGCTATGATCCCTAGGTTTTAAAAGTAGTGATCTTCTGTTGAGCCACAGTATCCCTGATCCCGCCTAAAAAATTCCAGTTTGATTAACATTCCTCATATGCAATGCAAGTCACATTAATTTTTACTTTTTGAATACCCTTCCACTCTTCCAAATTTCCTATTTCTATAAAAGAAAATATCACCCTTCCTGCCTCCCAAATCTATAAATTTTGCATTATCCTAAAAGTCTCACTCTTCTTAAAATAATATGCTAGTTAATTATCAAACATTGTTTTGTTTTATTTTGTTTTTTATCATCTATAGCAGGTCTCAAATCAGACTCCTCTTCTATTCACAAATCTTCTATTAGCAACTAGTTCAGACTCATCATCTCTAACCTCAAAATTCATAAGAACTTTATTTATTTATTTTTTTTAGTTTACAGATTTGAGTTAAAAATTTCCTCCCCATCTTTCCCCTACCCAACACCCCAAAAGAGTGATCCCACAAAATACTCCCTCCCCCAATCTGCTTTCTCCTACATATTCCCCCATTCCCTCTCCAACTTTCCAGTAGGGAAGATGGATCTCCATACCCAAGTACCTGTATATCTTATTTCTTAGTGCATGTAAAAATAATAATAATAATAATAACTTTTTGAAACATTTAATTTTAAAACTTTGAATTCCAGATTATTTCCCTTCTTTCCTGATCACCAACCCTTTCTGGGAAGATAAGCAATTCAATATAGGTTGTACATGTGTAGTTATGCAAAATATTTCCATAGTGAATACATTGTGAAAGACTGGCTATATTTCCTTTCATCCTATCCCAACCCCCATCTGTTCTACTTTCTACTTTGACCCTGTCCCTTTTCAAAGTATGTACTTCTAAATACCCTCCATCCCAATCTGCCCTCCAATTAATTATCCCCCCTCTTATACCTTCACCCCTACTCTCCTGTGGGATAAGATACCCAATTCAGTGTGTATGTTACTCCCTGCTTAAGTCAAATTCAATGAGAGTAAATTTGACCCATTCCCTTTTGCCTTCCTGTTCTTCCCCTCCATTGTAACAGTTTTCTCTTGCAGCTTTTATATGAGATAATATACCCTATTCTGCCTCTCCCTATCCCTTCTCATTAAATTCTTCTCTGAATTCTTAATTTTATTTTTTTATGTCATCAATTGATTCTGTGCCCTCTGTCTATTTATACCTGTACACATATATACACACACTCACATATGTATTCATAGGCACATATAACCTCTATTATAGACATATATATATATGAATGTATACATATGTACATATGTATATATACACACACATTTATATTCCCTTCAAATATCCTCATACTGAGAAAAGTTTCATAAGTTACAATTATTGTTTTATTCCATGTAGGCATGTAAATAGTTCAACTTTCATAAGTTCCTTATGATTTATTTTTCCTGTTTACCTTCTCATGCTTCCTTTGCTTCTTGTATTTGAAATTCAAATTTTCTATTCATCTCTAGGTTTTTGGTTTTTATTTTTGTTTTTAGAATGCTTGAAAGTCCTATATTTCAATGAATGATTATATTCACCCCTGACACATGATTCTCAGTTTTGTTGGGTAGGTGATTCTTGGTTTAATCCTAGCTCTTTTGACCTCCAGAATATCATATTCCAAGTCCTTTGTTCCCTTAAGGTAGAAGCTGCTAGATCTTGCGTTATCCCAATTGTGTTTTCACAATATTCAAAGTGTTTCTTCTTGGCTGCTTTTAATATTTTCTCCTTGATCTGGGAACTCCAGAACCAGCCTCTAATATTCTTAGGAGTTTTCTTTTTGTGATATTTTTCAAGACGTGAATTGTGGATTCTTTCAACCTCTATTTTGCCCTCTGTTTCTAAAATTTCAGGGTAATTTTCCTTGAGAATTTCTTGAAGGATGATTTCTAGGTTCTTTTATTGATCATGGCTTTCAGGTAGTCCAATAATTTTTAAATTATTTCTCCTGGATCTATTTTCCAGGTAAGTTTTTTTTCCAATGAGATATTTCTCATTGCCTTCTATTTTTTCATTTCTTTGGATCTGTTTAATAGTATATTGATTTCTTATAAAGGCATTAGCTTCCATTTCCTCCAATCTAATTCTGAAGGACTTATTCTCTTCAGTTAGCCTTCAGAGTTCTTTTTCCATCTGGCAAATTCAGCTTTTTAAGGTATTCTTCTCCTCATTAGCTTTTTGTGCCTCTTTTGCCATGTGAGGTAGTCTCTTTTTAAGGTGTCATTTTCTTCAGTTATGTTGTTGACTCTCTTTTCATGATTTTCATACATCATTCTCATTTCTCTTCCCAATTTTTCCTACACTTCTCTTACTTGATTTTCCAAATCCCTCTTGAGCTCCTCTATGGCCTGTAACTAATTCATATTTTTTCTTGGAAGATTTTGGTGAAGGAATTCTGACTTTGTTGTCTTCCTCCCATTCCATTCTTTGATCCTTTTTGTCCCCCCAAAAATAATCTAAGTTTGACTGCTTTGCTTGCTTTGCTTCCTTTACTTGCTCATGTTGCCACTCAATTACTTGAGTTTTGAGATTTTTGCCACAGTAGAACTCTGCTTACAGAGAGGAGAGCTTTGTCCGAAATCACTGGGGTTTTCACAGCTGCTTGAGCTATTAGTTGGGTGACATCTCTGAAACCCCCACCAGCTCTGGCACCTGGTCACACACCCCAGGACCTCCACCCACTCTCCCAAAATCCACTTCAGCTGCTGCTGGTTGGGGTTGTCTTGGGGCTACCACCATGTGCTGTAAGGCTGGGCTCTACTCCTAGTGCTCTATAATGGACCCTTTCTGTAGGGTTGGCGGGCTGCCTTTAGCAGGAAATTTGTTTCTCTCTGTCACTCTGTGGGTCCTGTAGGTCTAAACTTTGTTTAGAGTCATATTTTATAGGTATTTGAGGTGCTTATGGGTAGAGCTCACAGAGTTTTCCTGCTTCTACACTGCCATCTTGGATCCACCCTCATAACAACTTTTGAATTGGTCTCTATTCCTTGAGTCTCTTGCCACTTCAATCTATTCTTTTAACTACTATCAAAGTCATTTTCCTTAAGCATGAATCTGATCATGTGGATCCCTATTTGATCAGATGCCATGGCTTCCTATTGGCCCTAGAACAAAATATCAATTTTTCTGATAAAATTTAAGGACTTTCACAACCTGTGCCAAGCCTATCCTTCCAACTCCAATGGACATAATTTCATGTCACACTCTGGAACTCAGGGAAACTAGTTTTATCTCTGTTCTTCTCACACAATATTCTTTCTGTGCCTTTCTACTAGCCATCCCACATGCCTAGACTATATTAACTCCTCATTTCTGCCTCATATAATCCTTGTCTCCCCTCCAATAACAGCTAAAGCATCTCCTATATTACATTTTTCCTAATTCCCCAGCTGATAGTTCCATTGCTCTCAAGTTACCCTGAAAGCAAATACTTTGCATAATTTATCTTTATTCTATACACACTTGAATAACTATTTTTGTGTTGTCAATTTGAGTGTAAGAACCCTGTGAACATGGAGTTTTTCCCTATTTAGACTTGTATGCACAGAAACTAGCACAACTGTTGGCACTCATTCAGGTGCTTTTTCTTTTTTCTGAGTGACAAGAGAATAGATCGAGCACAATTGTTAGAAAATGTTTAGTGATTTCCTGTGTAATTTGAAGCTGAAAAAAGTATATTTATATAAATTTTGACACCAAAAGATTTCTTTACCTATCCTCCAAAATATATTAAATCATATAACGTTAGGGTGGTGTTCAAGAGACAAAATGCAAAAGCAGAGATTCCATTGGAGAGAGTAAATGGGAAAACAGCATATGCTCTATTTAAATCAAATACTCTGTTGATGTTAAAAAATACCATAGGAAGATTTAGCTGCAAAATTATCAGAATTGGAAGTGAAAATTAAAGCTAAGCTTCCCAGATAAAGCCTTCAGAATATGAATAACAATACTCACAGAGACAAACATCCTATGGTACTTGCCTAATGATATTAAAAAAATAGAATGAGAATTTTGTTGAAACTCTTCTTAAGTCTTCAGCATCTTGATGAACCAGTCCATGATGTGGGTACTTCCTCCTTTGTTGCAGATAGTCACCTATCCATGCCTCCTTATGCTGTAGAACTCCCATACATATATTCCTGAAAATTCTTTACATAAGGCTCACCCATTGTACTGAAGAATTTCATCTAGACCTCCAAATAATACAGAATTAGTGAATTCTCTGTTATACACCTGCAGAAAAATTATACCTACCATATATATATATATATATATATATATATATATATATATATATATATTTCTCCATTTTCCTTTGGCTAACTTGCAATTTCAATTCTAATGAGATTTCAAAGTACCATTGTTTGCATTCCTAAAAATATTATTGGGCTAAATATGTGGGCTTTTGTCAAAGGAAGCAGTAAGTCCAGTTTCTTTGGTTGTTGAAAGTACTATATAATTCTGCGCATAAAATCCAGCTTACTCTCTTCCTCCTATCAAGTCTTGGCTCAATTCATTGTCCATCAGAAGTGTCTATCCAATATAGATAGATGGGCAGATAGATAGATGGAACTCAATAGAATATCCCACTGTATGTGTATGTTTTAAATGTACATATATGCAAACATATATATATACACACAGATAGATATAGATTATATGGATTTGTTACATACATGCACACTCTTAAGCCAACTAAATGGGACATCCACTGAAAAGAATATCATAGTCTTAAGACAGGTAGTCTTTACTTGGTTTGTCCTTGGGGAATTGTTACAGCTGAATTCACTTGAGTGGTTTTTGAGCTCATTAAGGAGACTGCAGTATCAAACAATGAAACAACCAATTACTTTATTTACCTCTCCAAGGAGAACCTGTGAGCCATCCTTCCATTTAGTTATAATGTTCTTATTTGTTCAGGTTTAATTTATAGTCACAATGTCAGTTCTGATATGGTTCAGTTACTCAAGTAGTATGTCAATTAGTTGCTGGACAATGATCTCATATTGAGAGTGCCAACATTAAATTTATGTTTATGAATCATCTAAAACCTGTGTGACTCTTAGCATCTTCTCCCCTATTCTACCGCTCTGTCACTGTCATTGCAAAAATAAATAAATGTGAGAGGGACATGTAGGACTAAAGGACATTTAGGGAGTGTATATACAAAGAGGCATATGTTAATTCATATACAAGTATATGCATATATGTATATGTGTGTGTAGTTTCCACGTGAGTACACACATAATAAAAATAATTTATATAAAATTTACTATATGCTAGGCATTGTGCTAAGGGCCTTTTAATTATTATTTCATAATAACCCTGGGAGGTAGGTACTATTATTGCTGCCATTTCACAGATTGGGAAGCTGAGGCAAATCAAAGATAAGTGACTTGTTCTGGGTCACACAGATAACAAGTATCTGAGTCTGCATTTGAATTCATTGTCTTTCTAACTCCATATACCGCACTCTATCTACTGCACCATATATATACTGCTTAGCATCATGGGTTGCCATGGCCAATGACCTAATCATTGAAGGCAATGTCAAGACTAGTGAATAAGAATTGCAAAGAAACATTTAGTCCCAGGGTAAAAAAATAGTTCCCAGTTGGAACTATTCAGGAGTAGGAAATAGTTATCTCAGGAGCAGAATGGCAATAGATTCCCTCTCACTGAGACCTTCAAGCAAATTCTGAATGGGCATTTTCTGAGTAACTTTTAAAGGACACTCTTGTTAGGGTATGGAGCAGATTAGATGGCATCTGAGGTCCCTCACAGCTCTGAAATTCTATGACCTGATTACCTACCAAACATCGACTAACCTTTCTATTTCTTAGATAGATCGGGTATCAGTTAACAGATATAGCCTCTAACTTGGAATGTATACAAGCCTGTTACCACAGGGAAGATGCTTCCAGAGCTTATACTTTACTAGAAAAACCTTCTATAACCAGAACAATTTTTATGCTATGATGAATCTTGGTGACATATCTACAAGGAAGCAAGGTGGCACAGTGAATAGAGTACTGGCCCTTCAAACATTAAGATGTGAAATCAAATCCATCCTCAGCCAATCACTACTTCTATGTTCCTGGGTAAGTCAATCTCTATCAGCTTCAGTTTCCTCAACTGTAAAATGGGAACAATAATAACACTACCCCCCATGATTACTGTAAAAATCAAATAAGATAATATTTGTAAAAGTCATACTACAGTGACTGGTACATAGCAGATATTTAATAAATGTTGATTCCCTTCCCTTACATCAAATGTGCTTAAATAGAAATAATTAATAAAAATAATAATTCTCTATAACAATAATAACTTGCATTTATAAGTAACTTTAAGTATTAACAAGAAATTCACATGCATTATTTCATTTGATGCTCACAAAAATGTTATAAGGTATATGCTATTATCATCCCCATTTTACAAATAATGGAACTGATTAAGTTGCCTGAGTTAGGTTGGGTGTTGCTGTCATTGTTGTTGTTTTTCTGAGTTAGGCTTTGAACTCATCTTCATGTCTTCAAATCTAGTATTCCATTCACTGTGCCAATTAGTTGCATTATGTTGTATGGAATTCACAGGAGGCAGAAACTAAAAGGAATAAAGATTTGAAAACGAGAGAATAACACAGCATGATGCTTCCCTGACAGAGTCATGAGAGACAATAGGCCAACCAGTCCCAACTCCTTAAAAATTCTAAACAAATGGATATTTGAACTTTCCTGTTCAATCCTTGATAGCTTCTGAGGTTGTGGCCCTGATTAATTCTTCATTGTGTCATTGAAAATCATCATCTGTAGTTAAGAAGTGACGGTTCTGTGATGATGTTCTATCATTATGGAGGAAACCTTTGGTCACAAAAAGGCAAATCTCTTCTTTATCATTCATACTTTACCCAGAAATCTCTGGCTTCATGAAATTCCATAAAAACCTACAAATATCTTAGAAATAACTTTCAAACACCACAATTTTCTCTGAGATAGTTTCGACTTAATGGTTTTTATTATCCTGAAAAACAATTTGAAACTTCTCTAAAGATTTTACCCCTAAAAGTATTTGTCTCTGTGATTTTGTCAGGCAAATGCAAACCTGTTAAAACATATTTTAAGATCAATTTCCTTCTTCATTTACCATTACAATTATTTTTGTTACTTAGAATCTATATAGAATGTTTTACATTTTCAAATTGCTTAGAATGTTTAATCAGATCTTAAAATATTCTATTAGTATGATATTATGATATACATTTTCAAATCAGGAAATGTCATTATAGAGGGGTGAAGTAACTCACTTAGAGTAATTAATGTTAATGAGAGTCTACCTAGGCAAGATTTTAGGAGTAGTAGTAAATAGGAAATCTTCTGTGAAATCTTCAGATATCTCAGTAGCTTATCTTGAGTCTTTCTTCATCCACTGAAAATATCCTGATTGAGCAGATTGCTGATATAGAAGCCCCTAGAAAATGCATTGGGGAGCAGAAGACAATAGATAATTTCCATATGTATTTACTTTCCAAGAAATTAATTACTCATGGCAATCAAATAGGTCAAGCTTAAGAGGTTGTATGTTACTACAATGTGATCCTGGTGATTGGTGACTTTATCCAGGTCCTGGTCCTTTCTCCCATCCATCAAAGCAATAGGGCAGCATGATAATGAAATCCATAAGAATATGACAAGAATAATTTCAAAAATACCATGTAAGTCACCAATAGTATGAGGCTGAAGCTAGGAAACTAAAGAGGAAAGTCAAATAAAATAGTGTATATACACCCTTATTAAATGCCTACTATCTGATAAGCATCATGCTCAGCATTTCAAATTAAATTATAATTAATTTGTTAAACAATGAAGAAAAGGAATCATTACCAAGGATAACAATGACAGGAATGTTGAGAAAATTCCGTATCCATACTTCTATTTGAAGTAATGGTATGCTGTTGGTGGGCCTGGAGTTTGTAGAGGGAGCCATATGCACACCTGACATGGAGAATTCTGAGGAGTGAGATATGGTTCATATTTCTTCATTTGAAATGCTGCTATTTAAAATAGTTAGTATGCATTTCATAAAGCTACAGGGAACATAAGTAGGGGCAAGAAATGGAAATTGCAGGGGAACTGACTTTTCTTACTTAGCAAAACTGGGAACCAGAAGCTAAAAAAGGAAGTCAGACCTTGGAGAGTCTTTTCCCCTGTCCTACCCTAAGGCTACTATCACCACTACCCCATATCCCACTAGGTGGTGGAGTCTGCCTCATTTTTCACAACTATAAAATGAAGAAAATTAGTATCTACTTCCCAGAATTGTGAGGATCAAGTGAGACAGTATCTGTAAAGTGATTAGCACAGTGACTGGTACATAGTACTATATAAATGCTAGCTATTATTTTGGTCATATTGAGAAATTGTCTTCCCCCCTTCTTCCTGTCAATATCCCTTCCTGCTTTTCCCCATTCCTGAAGTTCATACCCAGCAATTGTAACCTTTTATATGACAGCCTGGAACTCCCATTCCACTCCAGATTTGGGGTCTACTCCCCAATTTCCAATAGCAATAGATCTAGTCCTCTCCAATGCTCCTCACCACCATAATGCAAATATCAAATCATTAATTAATATCCCTTCAGTAAGATTGAAAATGACTGCTTTACCATTTGTCCTGTTGATGAACCCCAAGGACTGCTAGGATTTGCATTTTCATTGACTCTTACCTCTTAGGATCAAAGAGCGCTTCCATCTATCCTGCCATTAACCCATCCCATATGTGTCATCTTTCCCTGTTGGGATGTTAAATCCTTGTTCAGATGAGAGCTGCCCCACTTTTCGGTTTGGATCCCCAATGCTTATTGCAATGTTTGGCTCATGATAAATCATTAAATGATTTTCATTGCATAAAGAATAGCTTTATAACAATTATATTTAGAATGTGTCAGATTTTCTATACTTAGTATCAGAAAGAATTTTGTAGCAAAAATATTTGAAAAAAAAATGTTCAACTCTATATGGTGAGTAGACAGAAAGTTCCCCTCTTAGTTAGAAAGACTTGGAAACCTAATGTAAATGTATCTTGTTATTACATGTGTAGGTGTGGGATTTAAACACCCCGTTTTTGGTTTTTGTGCCTTGACTTGGGGAAATAATTTTTTAACTGAATTAAATAATCAGAAGTAAACAAAAATAAGACCTGTATTTCTCCTTTAATTTAAATCAATAATAACCTTGATAGACTTGACTCTTCTCAGCAATGCGAGGTTCTAAGACAACTAAAAAAGGCTTATGATGATAAATGCTATCCACATCCAGAGAAAGAATTACAGAGTCTGAATGCAGATCAAATTATGGTATTTGATCTCTCTCTCTCTTTTTGTTTTGTTTGGTTTCTTTTTTGTGGTTTATTCCATTGTTTATAATTCTTCTTTACAACATGACTAATGTAAAAATATGTTTAATATGAATTTTATACATAGAGCCTATATCAGATTGTATGCTATCTTGGGGAGGTGGAAAGAGATAGAAAAGGAGAAAGTTTAAAACTCAAAAGCTTGTGGAACTGAATGTTGTAAAATAAAGATGAATAAATAAACTTTTAATAAATTTAAAATCAAATACAATCTGTCCTCCAGATCAGTTGTTAGGGAAATAAAAATCAATACATCCTTGAGATATAATGTCACATACCAGATTGGCTAAAGTAATAGGAGAAAGTGACAAATGTTGGAGAGGGTGTGAAAAAAAATTGGATATTAATTCATTGTTGATGGAATTGTGAAATGATCCAGCAATTTTGGAGAGCAACTTGGAGCTGCCCCCAAAGACTTATTAAAGTGCTAAGACCCTTTGAAACAAAAATACCACTATTAGATTTATTTCCAAAAATTATTAGGGAAAAAGGAAAAGAACCTCTATATTCTAGAATGCTTATAGTACCTCTCCTTGTGGTGGCAAATAATTGGAAATTTCAGGGCTGCCCACCAATTGGGGAATGGCTGAAGAAGTTGTGGTATATGAGTATAGTGGAATACCACTGTGCTAAAAGGAATGATGAGCTCAATGATTTTAGAAAAAAACATGAAAAGATTTGCATGAAATAATGCAGAGCAAAATTAGCAGAAGGAAGAGAAATTATATATGGTAAGAACAATATTATTTTAAGAATGACTTTGAGCAAATAAGTTATTTTGAATATTATAAATACCGAAATTAACTACAAAGGACATTTGAAGAAAGATGCTATCTACATCCATAGAAAGAACTACTAAAAGAAATATGTCTGAAAAAATTATACACACACATACATACATACATATATTTATTTGAATCTAATTGTAACCATCTAATAGGAGGGAGGAAGAAGAAGTACAAAAAGTAATTGACATGATAATTTATATTTTAAAGGAGTAGCAAGTGGTGCATAGCAGATCTATAGTTTCCTGTGTAATCATCTTTGGTATTGGACTACATTATGGAAATGCTTGTTTTATTCCATAAATTAAAAATAACACTTTAAAAATCAATAAAAATGTTATTGTATCATAGACTGAACCATGATCTAAGAATTCATATAAAAGGGAGAAGTTATCTAAAAACTAGGAGAGAAAAAGATTTTGTGTATCTATGTGGACTTGAGGAGATTCAAGTAAGAAGGGAACATAAGTGAAGATTGAGTTGTGGTACAGAATGACTATATAGAGGAAAATTATATCTTTAGGAACAAACTTAGAAAAGAAGTACCACTTTGGGGGAAGACTCAAGAAAAGGCTGACCCTTTGCCCAACTTCCCTCTTGATGCCTGTTTTATCTTCAGACTATAATTTAACCTGTTCTTTCATTACCTTAATATTTGCAACAGCCTGAACTTTGCTTCACCCACAAAGAGACCAGAGGCTACTTAAAAATAAATATAAATGTAGATTAGGCAGAGACTCCAATCTCTGATTAGATGTCAGAAAATTTGTCCTTGTTGGGGCTCAGAGCAATTTTGACTGAAATCAGAACTTTTCACTTAAATAAACACCTAAAGTCAATGAGTAGGGTTAGTACATCAATTTCAGGGGCTATTATGTTGTCCCTTGAGGCTTAAAATGAGATCACTATTATCAATATAAGGTGTTATAGTAAGAATGATTCAGTGGGCGTGTGTGTCTGTGTGTCCCTGTTCAGGGTGGTAGTATTAAAATAACATTACAGTATTATTAACTCTGTGTGTGTGTTTAATATAACTTAATCGTTACTAGTCATGTAATTTAATTGGGATAGGGGACCTCCCAGGGAAGGAAGACATTCTCTTTACTAAAGTAGACCAGCAAATACTTTGAAATTGAAAGTATTCAAGAATAACCTGGGTCAGTGTTTAGTGTTTTGCCTTAGACCACACATTGATCATGTGTCAGAGAGAGGACCTGAGGTCAGAACTTCTTAATCATGAGTCTGCCTCTTTGAAAAAATAACCAGAAAATAGAGCTAATAAAATGCAAGTTGTCTAATTAATATGTTTATGAAAGTGCTTAGCATATAAACTTTGAAAAGTTTAAAAGCAAAAACCCCGAATTCAGACACACTGGATCAAACATCAAAAAACATCCTGAGCACATAAAAAGAATAAAAAAACAAGTATTAACATTTTTCTGATGCTTCACTTTACTGAGAAAATGTCACAAATACAAACTTTTGCTTATGCAAGTGGCAGGAAGAGACTTGAATAGATTGTATTTCAACATGCCAAGAGGGAAGACAGAGGATTAACATTGAAAAAGGGACCTCCTTCCATATCAGTGCAAACTAACTCAAGAGAAGATGGCCCTGGAATCCCATGTTCACCTTGGTCTCTAAAGGGTTCCCACAGTTCATCCAAAGAATCATTTTTAGATAACATTTAGTTCACTAGAGATGAGGATTCTTTTTCTCTTCTAATTCTTAAGTTCTGCTTTGAAAGTCTTGAGCTTCCTGAAGTTTCTAAAAAATAATTCTAGATATTTATGATAGATCCAACTATCTCAATTTCTGTTATCATAGGGTCTATTAAGGATATTACCATGGTAGACCTAGGTTGGTAGTAATGACTTCTTGTGGTTACTTCAGACAAGAGCATACTCCAAAGGGTATGCTAAAAATATGTATTTCACTATTTTACTTAATCTTAATATACTTTTTATAAGGTACTAAGGGCAACAAGGTGGCACAGTGAATAGAATATAACCTTGTCTATCTTAAATGGTTAATATGAGGATCAAAAGAGAAAAGTGTAAAGCAATTACAAATGTAAGATAATTTATATTTATATTATATAATTTAGTATTATTGATTAAGGAGTATTATAATCTTGTATTACAATCACTTACATAAAAGTAATATTCCAGTAACTCTTAGGGTGAGGATGAGCACTATCGGTTCTACAGTACTACATCAGCAATGGACGAGTTCTCAAGGTTCTACTGAGCTAGAAAAAAAGTTTGAAAACTGAATGAATGACAGGCTATTTTTCAAGAAGTACCATAGCTAATAATGATGAGATTCAATACTAGAAGTTTGGAAACACTTTCAATTTTCTGACCATGATGTATGAGAAACAATATTGTAAGGCATTGCTCCCATGCTTGCTTGACTAGTTTTTCCTTAAAAGGTTTTGAAACCATCTTTGAGACTTAAATGACTATAGGAATTAAAGACTCAGGCTGCTGATATAGCTTCTTGGTGACCTAAGTAGAAAAGGATAGTCATCATCTGTCTTGTGACCTATAACATCAAAGAAAATACAAAAGCAGAGAAGGCTCACTGAAGCTTTATCAAGCTTTATCCTTACTAAATATACATATCCTTTTCTGAAAATTCTTCATCTTCTATAAATAAGTAAAATCACTATTGTTAGTTACCAGATGTTCAACAAGTATCGCATTTATTTAAATCAAAAAGCTGAGGTACCAGACCAGCCTGAACAAGGCCTGGACCACTAGAAATGGCAACTGAGTAATCAGAAAAAAATACAGAAAAGCCTTTACTCTGTTCTTTCATTGCACCATCATTGTGTTAATTCTACTGCAAGAATGAAACAAGAGGAAGATGGCACTAAAATCACCATTTTTAAACTATCTAAAATGTTATTTGATCTAATTATACTATTTGTCCAATGGCGAACAATTTGCCACACCCTTTGAAGAATATAATTGCTGTAAATTAAATGAGAATGAAAAAAAATTTCATAGCTAAATGGAATGACTATTTATAAATACTGCTTGAAATATGTCAATAAATCAGATGTAGGGGCGGCCAGGTAGCACAGCGAGTAAGAGCACCAGCTCCAGTGCTGGGATGACCTGGGGATCAAATCCAGGCTCAGACACTTAGCACCTACCCAGAAAAACCTGGCCGTGTAACTTTGAGCATGTTAATTAACCCCGATTGCTTTAAAAAATGAAATAAAGCAGTTGAAGCATGTGCTAAGACAATAAAAAATAAAATCATGAAAAAACTTCCAAGTTTATAATGATGACAAGCAAGTAGAAGAGTCCACAACAAATCACTGAAACTCAGACACTATCATTCATTGAGGATGAAGAAAAAGAGAAAATATGTAACACTTTAGTGTGACTTTCCAAACAAAGTAAATATTTTCTGTGATTTTTGATAATATCAGTGAGTATGAATAGAAGGAAATAAGAAAAATTGTTGGAAAATATTGTTCTGGGTCTGAAAGTGAAGGCAAAATAATTAGAGAATTTTCAGAAGTCTCTTAAAACAACATCATAGATACTTTACTAAAAGTTGCAAAAAAATATTTGTAGTACCAGAAAACAGAGATTTTAAAAAATGGGAAGTCGTAGAGAGGAAATGACAGTTCCATTCAGAATCATTCTATATTCAATGAAATCACTGGTTCATTAGCAGAAAATTAAAGATAGCATAGAAAAAATTATAAAAAAATAATAAAAAGAGATGCTTATAATTCTGACAACTCTAAAGTAAGATTTTTTAAATTTCTTAAAATTTCAAAACACATCATAATAATGAAAATTGGGGGTGGAGTAGAAACATTGATTCCCACAGTCATGATTTCTCTGAGAAATTTAAATGACATAAGATCATTACAAATGATATTGAAAGAGCCTATAAAGTACCTCAGTCAAAAAATTGTTAGACATAGCAACAAAGATCGAATTTCTAAAAAATCTTAATTCTGAAATATTAAAGAGGGATATGAAAAAGGATGACAAAATGTTATCTATAGAAGCAGAAAAAGCAGCTAAAATTAATCTGCAGGAATTTGAAAATGAAATTTTGGCAGTCAAAACAAAAATACAAAGGAAAGAGACAAAATGGTGGTGTAGAAGTAGGAAAGTTCAGTGTGCTCCCCCCAATAACCACCTCAAAGACCTATAAAAGTGACTCTAAACAAACTTTAGGGCTACAGAACCCAAAAAGTAACAGAGAGAAACAAATCTCCCCCTGAAGGCAGCCTGGAAGATAGACAAGAAGAGTCCATTGCAGCATGCTGGGAGCAGAGCCCAGCCCTGTGGATTACCATGGCTTTAGGCTCAGGGCAGCCCCTGACCAGCCAGGGTGGGAGGGACTTCAGGAGAGTGGATCACCAGCAGCTCAGCAGCTGTGGCAGTTTCTAGAATTATCATCCCACAAATGACAAAGACAAAGTGAGAGGTCAGTGTGGAATTTGGGAAAAGGGGGTCTGAGAATGCAGTCCAGCTTCTGCTCCCAGAGGGTGAATCAGCATAGGCATGGTGGTTGCTTCAGAGCTCCTGGCCTGCAGATCGTAGGGGGACCAAGTAATCATTCTGAAGAGTAATCATTCTTGCTTTAGCCTACTTAGATTTGGATTGTTGTCTGTGGTAGAGGTCCTGGGGTGTGTGACCACATGCCAGAGCTAGATAAGGATTCTGAGAGGGCACCCAACTAATAGCTCCAACATCTGCAAAAAATCCAGCAATTTAGGACAAAGCTTTCCTCTATGAAAGAAAAGTTCTATTGTTGAAAAAAAGTTCAAAAGTCAAGCAATTGAGTGGCAACATGAGCAAGCAAAGGAAGCAAAGCAAGCATCGCAATCTGACTTCAGATTTCTATTTTGGGGACAAAAAAGATCAAAGCATGGAACAGGAGGAAGACAGATAAGTCAGAAATCCTACACCAAAAGCTTCCAAGAAAAATATGAACTGATTGCAGGCCAGAGAGGAGCTTGAAAATGATGCTGAAAACTAAATAAGAGAAGTGGAGGAAAAATTGGGAAGATAAATGAGAATGATGCAAGGAAATCATGAAAAGCAAGTCAACAACCTAACTGAAGAAAATAACACCTTAAAAATAGAGTTACTCACTTGGCAAAAGAGGCTCAAAAGGCCAATGAGGAAAAGAATGCCTTAGAAACCTGAATTTGCCATATGGAAAAAGATTCTCAAAAGCTCACTGAAGAGAATAATTACTTCAGAATTAGATTGGAGCAAATGGAAGCTAGTGACTTTATGGGAAATCAAGATACTACTAAACAGATCCAAAGAAATGAAAAAAAAAAACAGAGAGCAATGTGATATATCTCATTGGAAAAAACAACAGAACTGGAAAACAGATCCAGGAGAGATATTTTAAAATTTATTAGACTACCTGAAAGTTATGATCAAAAAAAGAGCCTAGAAATTATCCTTCAAGAAATTCTAAAGGAAAAGTGCCCCGATGTTTTGGAACCAGAGGGAAAAAGAGATGTTGAAAGAATTCACTGATCACCTCTTGAAAAAAATGCCAAGAAGAAAACTCTTAAGCTTTGGGGCGGCCAGGTAGCACAGCAAGTAAGAGCACCAGCCCCAGGGTTGGAACAACCTGGGGATCGAATCCGGGTTCAGACACTTAGCACCCACCCAGAAACACCTGGCCATGTAACCTTGAGCAAGTTACTTAACCCCAATTGCTTAAAAAAAAAAAAAGAATATTAGAGCCAGGTTCAGGAGTTCCCAGATAAAGGAGAAAATATTACAACTAGCCAAGAGGAAAAAAATTTGAATATTGTGGAAACAAAATCAGGATAAAATGGGATCTGGAAGTTTCTACATTAAGGGATTGAAGGGATTGGACTATAATATTCTGGAGGTCAAAGAATCTGCAATTAAAACCAAGAATCACCTATGGAGCAAAACTGAGTATCATGTTTCAGGGGAAAATATAGTCATAAAATGAAATAGAAGACTTTCAAGCATTCTTGATGAAAACAACAGAGTTGAATAGAAAATTTGACATTCAGATACAAGAAGCAGGAGAAGGTCAACGAAAAGAAATCTTAAGTAACATCAAAGTTGAGCTATTTACATTCCTACATAGAAAAATGATAATTGTAACTTATGAAACTTTTCTCAGTATGGTAATAGATGAAGGAAATATAAATGTGTGTATATGTGTGTGTGTGTATACATACACACATATATGTATATAGGAGGGTATTTGGGCAAATGAATATATATATGAGTGTCTGTATATATGTGTACAGGTATACATAGACAGAGGGCATAGGACCAGTTGAAAAGGAAGGTATGATACTGAAAAGATGAAATTGAGAGGTGGCAGAGGAATACAATGAGAGGAGATGGGGAGAGACAGAATGGGGTAAATTATCTCATATATAAGAGGCAAGGGAAAACTGTTACAATGAAGGGGATGAAGAGGAGGGCAAAAGGGAATGAGTCAACCTTATTCTCATTGAATTTGGTAAGGCAGGGAATGACATACATACTAAATAGGGTATCTCACCCTAAAGGAGAGTAGGAGGGAAGGGGATGAGACCGGGTGTGATGGAGGGGAGAACAGGTTGCAGGGGAGGAACATTAGTAGCACACTTTTGAAAAGGGACAGGTTCAAAGTAGAGAATAGAACAAGTGGGGGGGGGTAGGATGAAGGGAAATATAGTCAGTCTTTCACAATATATCCACTATATAAATGTTTTGCATAGGTACATATATACAACCTTTATTGAATTGCTTATCTTCGCAGTAAGTGTGGGTGATGAGGGAGGAAGGGAAAGAATCTGGAACTCAAAGTTTTAAAATCAAATGTTTACAAAATATTATTTTTACATGCACCTGGGAAATAAGATTTAGAGGCATTGGGGTATAGAGATCCATCTTGCCCTATGGGAAAGTCAGAGAGGGGATGAGGGATGGTATAGGAGAGAGCAGATAGGGGGAGGGGGTATACACTGGGATCATTGTGTTAAGGTGGTGGGGAGAGGACATATGGGGAGAGAAATTGTAACTCAAAATCTCATGGAAAGGAGTGATGTAAACAAAAAATTAACAAAAATTTTATTTAAAAACAGAAAAAAAGCTAAAATACAAAATAAAACTCTTCAGGCCCATTATTAAACCAAATAAACTCACCTGCAGCAGGCTTTCTACTGTAGTTGTATCTTCTCTAACATCACGTCTCTTTTCAGTAATATTCCACAGCTACAACTTTCTTCTCAGAAACTTTCTTTATATAGGATAAATTTTGCTAAGTTCTACTGGTTTTATAACCAATTTCTAGTCAAATTTTTTTATGAGACCTGAATAATGATCTCCCACCCACCACCCACTCCTGCAAACTGCAATGGATTATAGTAGCGTGCTTTAAAGGAGCACTGATAAATGTGTGAGAAGGTAATAGACACACTTTTACAAATGATTTTTGACAAGAAATCACTTTATGGTCATTCATCTGAATAATTGACTTGTTAAAGGATCCTAATATGGGTCTCTGAATTTATATAAATATATAATAGTATAATTATAAAATAAAAATATGTAAAATTATAATTATAAATATATAATGGATAAATATGTTTATATAAATTCAGATATCCATATATAATATTTTGATAATTGTATTTTGGCATAATAGATTTCCCTTGAAACTTTCTGTATTTTACACATTTAAAAATATTATTCATAGATGGAATCCAGAGTTTTCACCAGACTGCAAAAGGAGTTGACACACAGAGTTTGGACAATTTATTGTTTGTTATTTTTAATTTTAAGCATTTTTCCAGGTACATGTGAAAACAATTTTAACATGACCCTTTTTTTTTTGTATTTTGAGTTCCAAATTCCCTATCTCCCTTACCTTTTCCTTTACAAGGCAAAAACGTTTGGTGTAGGTTGCATATGTGGACATGCAAAACATTTCCATATTAGTTATTTTGTGGAAGAAAACACAGACCAAAAAAAAAAAGACAAATAATTAAAGGTTTTTTTTTGTTTTGTTTTAAGTATTCTTGTATCTGCATTAAGATTATTTCTGTTCTTCCTCTGAAGGTAGCAAGCATTTTTATCATAAGCCCTTTGTAATTGTCTTGCATTATTGTATTTCTGAGAATGGTCTAGTCATTCACAGCTGATCATAATAAACTTGATGTAAAACTTTTTGATCAATATATTGTACGATTTTTTTTCAATCCACTCTTCTATATGCTTCTATTTTTGTGTGAGTTCATTCCATTCACATTCACAGTTATATCACTGTCTGTGTCACAGTCTCTGTTTCCTTCTCTTTTCAATTTTTTCATCCCTAAGTGTTTTGCTTCTAAACATCTCCCCCAGTCTTCCCTCCTTTCATCACTCCCCTTCATACATTTCCTTCCTTTCAATATGAATTTCTATAACTACATGAATGTCGCATTATTCCCTCTTTGAACCAAATTTGATGAGAGTAATATTCAAGCATTGCCTGCCTCTTTGTTATTTTCCCTTCCACTGTAAAAGAGATAATTTACCCCATTCTAATCCTACCTTCCGCTTTCTCCAATTGCATCCATCTTTCTCATGCCTGAATTTTACTCATATGGATATTATCCCATCCTAGTCGCTTCACACCCATGCCTTCTGTCAATGTATACTGCTTCTGACTGAAAAATAATAAAGTTCTTAAGAGTTACAAGTATTTATCTCCCCATGTAGGAATTAAAACAGTTTGACATTATTAAATCTTTTATAATTTGTCTTTCTTCTTTACCATTTTATGCTTCTCTTGAATTTTGTCTTTGAAGTCAAATTTTCTATTCATCTCTTGCCTTTTCATCAGGAATGCCTAAAAATACTCTATTTCATTAAGTATTCATTTTTTCTCTGAAGGATAATACTCAGTTTTGTTTTATAGGTGACCCTTATTTTCTATCATAGTTCCTCTGCTTGCCAGAACATCATATTCCAAGAACTATCATCTTCTATGGTAGAAACTGCTAGATTTTGCATAACCTCCCTGTGACTCCACAGTATTGTTTCTTTCTGACTACTTGCAATATTTTCTCCTTGACTGGGAATTCTAGAATTTGGCTATAATATTCCTGAGAGGTTTGTTTGGGTTTTTTGCTTTTTTGGTGGGTGGGGGGAATCTCTTTCAAGAGGTGATTGTATTCTTTCAATTTCTATTTTATCTTCTGATTCTAGAATATCAGGGCAATTTTCTTTGACAATTTCTTAAAAGATAATGTCTCAGCTCCTTTTTTGATCAAGGCTTTTAAGGAGCCCAATAATTCTCAAATTATCTTTCCTGGATCTGTTTTCTGGGTCAGTTATTTTTCCAATTATATATTTAATATTTTCTTCTATTTTTTTCATTCTTTTCATTTTGTTTGATTGCTTCTTGATGTTTTATAGCATCATTAGATTTCCCTTGCTCAATTCTAAGTTTTAAGGATCTTTTTTCTTCAGTGAGCTTTTATACTTCCTTTTCCACTTAACCATTTTTTTCTTTTTAAGGAATTCTTCTCTTTGTTGGATTTTTGTGCTTATTTTTAAAACTGTCCTATTTTGTATTTGAAGGTATTATCTTCACCTTTTTTGTTTGTCTCCTTTACTAACCTGCTGAATCTTTTTTTCAGGATTTTCTTGTTTCACTCTCATTTATTTTCCCGGTTTTTCCTCTGCTTATCATTTGGCTTTTAAAAACCTTTTTAACCTCTTCCATAAGTCTTTACAAAAGTCTAAATTTGAAAACAAAACTGGGTCATAGAAATCCTAGCAAAAAATAAACTGACAGATTTAAAGTCCATCTCCCTTCCCTTCGAATGACCATATCTTATTGTTATTAATCAGTTATTATTGTAGATCATAGTAAAGAAAGAATAAAGTACATCAACCCAGTAAACTCAGAAACTAAATATTCAGCCTAATTATTTTTCATGTAAGTCACACCTGAAGCACTAAAATCAGTTACAAACTAGGGGAAAATCTAATTTTCATTAATTTATGAAAGAATATCAAGAGTGTTCTCATTTTGTTTCTTCTAAGAGAACATATCATAACAAATAATATCCATGATGATGCTGGTAAGCTCCCATTATCTACCATTAATATTTGTTCAATATTCTTCTATCTTTTTATTCCTTCAAATTATGTCTTTTGAGTTTCTAATATGGTAAAGGGATAGTGAGATACCATGGGGATTAAAAAATGGAATGGCATTTCAAATACTAACTTAATTTGAGACTGTTGATGAATTCAGTGGTGTTCAACATCAGGAAATATTTTTTGGTGATAACCATAAATTATCTTCTCTTTAATTTCATCCTCCTAATTGCTACTTAAATGCTTTGGAAGCCTCCAAAGTAACCACTCCCACCTCCTTAGTATTTGAACATTTTAAGTATGTCTAGACTATATCTCACTCTCTGCTTAGTCCCCACTTAGCCAAGTTAGACATATTTAGCTCCTTTAATCTTCCTTCAGAAATAAATTGCTCCTTTTCTTTAAAAATTTCAGCACTCTTCTCTGAACTACTGACAATTTGCTTCCTACTTTCTACTTCTTAGGTTACCAAAATGCATTGCAATATCTGTATCAAAACAGATTTTTTCTTTTTTTCTTTCTTTGTCCTTGAACCCTAACCTATCACTCCCAACTCCAATCAAAAAAAAAACAACAGTTGGATTTAGTTCACCACTGGAGACATTGAGGCTCAGTACATTAACTTAGATTCTCAAGGGAAAACTAATAGCTGAACTGGGATTCAGAAATACAAACACATTGTTCATCTTTGATCTACCATACGAGATGACCAGACCCTGGGAGATATGCATATAAACACATACGTGTATACATACATGCATACATACCTATCGTTGAATGAATTTATGTGTGTGTTTCTCCTTTTTAAGTGTACAGCATTGCTTGAGCCAGATATTGGATTTTTCAAAGCTTACATTATCTTGTAGATTAATCAAACACACACACATGCATACACACATCAACACATACACATTTATATACCTTGTAGATTAATCAAATATACACATATGTACATACATATATGTATTTAGATAGAAATATTAAACCATTCATTATAAGCTTATTATTATAAGTTTAGTAAGCATTAATTATTCTGTGCTTGTTACTGTGCTTAGTGGTGGTGACTTTACATATGTATATATGTATATATACATATATATCCCTGTGTATGTCTGTATATGCGTATATAGATACACACACATAAGCTAAGAAGTTATTCTCTGTTCTCAGGGAGCTTACATTCCAATAAAGGAAGAGGTGCTAAAGGTAAGGGGCCATACCATGAGAAGATAGCAATTTGCATGAGGTTTTGCTCCTCAACAATATAATATTCATTCATTTTTGGAGCCCAACATTCTGGTGAGTTGGACATAATATTATTGGGCATAGAGAAGCCATTCTGTTTTATCATTTGCTTAAGAAAGATGGAGACTCTCTGAGCTATAATTTATCAGGAAAATGTGCCAAGCATGGCAGGAAGGACAGTTTAACAAGCAGAAAGAAGGCCAGTATGCCTGGAGTGCAGAGGGAATGGGGATACATAGTTTATTCTACATTCCTAGATGACACTATTCACTGCCCTATAAGTTAAAAAAATGTTTTTATGTTATAGCAGAATCTTTGCCTTTTCTAAAGGAATTATTTAATTAATGTTGAACCTTTTTGAATTTCATACTATAGATCTCATAGTTTCATAAGAAAACAGGACACAAAAGAAATTTGTTCCAGTGCCAAGATGACTGGGATGCCCTCCCACCTGCTGCAGGATTTTACCATGATAATTGGATCTATTTTATGTATTCAGGAAATAACTTTTAATAAAATTAATACTTCTGCTTTAGGTTTTTCCAGCATTCACTGTCTACAATTCTCACAAATTACTACCTCTAAGACTTGGATATTGCCCAGGCTATCATACAGTACACCCTGTGAGCAGCCAAAATGGTGTACAGTCAGAGAGATAATGGCTATAAAACATCTATGGATCATTTTTGCATAATCAACAAGGGATGGATATCCTGTTACTATTTCTATGTCAGCAAATCTCAGAAAATCTTGCAAAGATCAGAAAGCTCTTTCAACATTGCACAGATCATAAATTTCATGGCTTATTGGAAAAGATTTTCTCTGTCAGTCCCTATATATCACATTATTCATTGATCCTTGCTATGACTCTGTTCCTTGAAACTTAAACAACAACCTTCCCCAATAATCTTTGACTATCATGTTAATTGTAGATGATCGGGAAGAACTCACAGTCCAGGATATAGAGGATAGTAAAATTAATAGGTCCATCTTGTGTTCCCAGTTATTTTACAGATGCTTGAACCCAAGGGGAGAACATGTTAGATTTTGAACATAGTACATAGGTCAAAATTGAGAAAGATTTCCATTATTGCTAACTCTCCATGCATGACATGACATTGAGGTCCAGAGAGATATTGTGAAAGGAATGATGGTGTCCACCTCATCAGCTCTGCTGAGACATGAGAGGTTAAGACAGGATTGGGCCAAAACTACACCAATGGAACAAAACTGAATGGTAGAAGGAAAAAATGTTGACCACAAAAAGATTCTTGTACTTGGCCTTCACAAATGAAGTCTAAAATATTTTTTAGGTATTCAATATTTATAAGTAGCTCCAAAAATAGAGTAAAAATGATAATGTTGTCCAAATTATTCTGTTAATTTAGTGTGGAACACTTCAAATTACCAATGGAATACTTTTCAGAATTATATAGATTAATAGTAGATTTCATTTGCTCAAATTAATAGTCAAAAATATCAAGATGTACAGTGAAAAAAGGAAAAGGAAATATGTTTGGCACTGTTAAATCTCAAATTATATTATAAAATTATTTTAAAACAGGAGGATCTATGAGTAGAATAGACTAAATCAATCAACAACTATTTATTAAGACTCTCGTATGTGCCAGATTCTGCAATAAGTACTAAGATACCAAGAGAAAAGTGATATAGCCCGCGCTTTCAAGGAACTCTGTGTGTGCATATGTATATATGTATGTATATATGTGTATATATTGTATATGTACATGCAAATATATGTCTCTGTTTATGTATGCATCTATATATACACAGAGACATATATAAATATATTTAGATACATATAAGTATGTGTGTATATAAACATATATATAGAGAGAATTTACTAAAACATCTACATATATATACATACATATAGATATTGTATATGTACACATATGTCCACACAGATACAAAGCAACCTAGACTTGGACTTGGAGGGGTAATGGGAAGAAAGTTCAATTGTGTTGTTTTTCGGTTGTGTGTCATCCATTGTGACTCCATTTGGGGTTTTATTGGCAAAGACAATGGAGAGGTTTGCCATTTCCTTCTCCAGGTCATTTTACAGATGGAAACTTAGACAAGCAGGGCTAAATGACTTATCCAGGGTCACACAGATGATAACTATCTGAGGTCAAGGTGATGAGTCTTGCTTTCTCTAAGCCTGCCACTCTTTCCACATTACCACTTAACTGTCCTAATAGAAAAATAGTAGTAACCATCAAAGATATCATGCAAAAGGTAGCATTCAGTTGAGCCTGTTAGAAAAAAACACAGATTTCAAGGGGTAAAGGTGAAGAGAGAATACATTTCAGGCATGGGGGTCACATCTACCTCAAAAGCACAAAGACAAAAAATTGAGTATCATATGAGCAAAAACAAGGAGGCCTTTCAATTGGACCATAACGTATAGAAGGGAGTAATACAGAGTAAGGAAATTTTGGTTGGTGATGCTGTTCATCCTTTGATCTCAGAGACCCAACCATGGACTGGAATTAATTGAGGCAGGGTTGCATAAAGTCGTCAGCTTTACTCTGTCCTCCAGAGTCACTGAAGTCCAGTAGTAGGACAAAAGTCAAGATGACTGGTATGGTCTGGGATGTGATGGGTGATCTCAGCCTTTCTAAGTTAAGGTCTTTCTCAGGTGTCAGTTTGTGTGAGGCTCAGTGTAACCAAGTGCAAGCCATTTGGGGGAGGAGTAAGGTAAGAGAAGTGAAGAAAATGTAAAACTTAAGGAAGTGGATGTAGAAAACTGAAAATAAATACATTAATTTATATAAAAAAGTTTGTTCCAACCATTCCCTGATTGATGATAGAGAAAAAAAGAAAAAAACCCCAGTGTAGACAGATTCATACAAGGAGTTAGGACAGATTAAAAAAAAATCAAAAGACAAACATAATATAAATTGGAATCCCTGGAGACAGAGTTTTTTATAACTATATAGCTGCAAAAGGAAACCTGCAGGAAGGAAATTTCAGAAAGAAACTGGAATTATATGGACATACAAAAGACCAATAGAGAAGTAACTGACCAATGGGAATTTATAGGAAAAGACTTATACACACACACAAAGAGACACATAACTCAAAGCAATCTCTTACACATAGCATATTACCCCCAAAATTAAGCTTTTTCTTATTTTTTTATTATAAAATGGAGAGAAGAAAAAGAAATAATGAAAGATAATGGTTTGCTCATAATCACAGCTCTGGTTATAAGCTGATACAAATGGGTTTCAGTTTTTGAGAATCTCTCTCATGTAGCTTTGAATTGAACTTGAAGGATTTCACTTGGGAATGCCACAATTAATATCGTGTCTTTACCTATAGGGAAACTCAACTTTAGATTTAATTCAACCCCAAAGAAAACACAAAGGACTCATTTCTAAGCCTGTGAATAGTCAAGTTTCCCTTGGATAATACATTCAAGTGGCACAGTGGGGAGGAAACTAGTTTTTGGCTACAACCAGAAGCAAACATTTCATTAAAATAAACTCATGGCAACTAAACATCTCTAATTTATCACACAAATCTAACGACAGCTTTCATTATTAGCAGGGTTTTCCCCCTGAGTCTATAGTATACTTATTAAAAACTTATTATCATATATCTTAACAATTAAAAAGCTTCAAATTCATTATTTCAAATTGTTCTACATTTAAAGCAACTAGAGTTGAGCTAGAAGCTAAGCAAAATAAATATATAACCTCCCTTGAAAAAGTGCCAAACTCTGGTCTTTCTACCAATAGGGCTTTCAGAGAAAAAGAAGTATTTATTTACTATAACCAAATGTCACTGTCTTTGCCAGAGACAAGTATCAGTCACTAGATAAGACTTTTCTGAGACTCCCCAGGTATCTTTGTCGGCAGTGGCAGGAACAGAAACAGAAATCCCATGGGGTGGCCTATCACTTGGTAGGGACACTAAACCCCCAAACACAAGAAAACATAGCTTTTAAAGAAATTTGTTATCTCTCAGGTTGGAAAATAATTTCCTTAAACTTTCAACTCATTCTTTCTCAAAATGTATCTCCAGAATTAAAAGGAAAAATAAAACCTCACTCAAAAAATACTTTGAAGTTTCAAGGCCCTCCATCCCCTCATCCAAACCATGTACCTTTCCAAAAATTATCACAAACCACTTTCCCTCAAATTATTAACGTTCAAAAAAGGAGAGGGAAGGGTAAAACAATTTGCAGTCTATCAAAGGAGATTCTTTGCTTTCTCACATCTGTTATTTAAATGATACTGTTTCCTTGGCTTTAAGTGTCCTCCTTTTGATATATACCTATTAGCATCCCCCCTATCTTTCTAAGACCAATGTGAACAAACAAATAGATGAATTTATTTATTTATTAATAAGCTGACTGGTATGGACAGTTGGAAAGAAGAGCTGTTACTACCAGGGGCACCTGTTTGCATTCTTAACTGGACTCCTTGATTGATCAAAAGGTTTAAATGAGAAGAAATCTAACTCCATAACCTCTGATAGGATGGAGTTTTAGCAGGCCTTACCATCTGCCCTTCCCCTAAGACTTTTAATTCACCAGAGCTGAGGTCTTAACTATTTAAATATCCTAAAGATGCTGTGCCTTACCATCTACCCTACCACTAAGGTGGGGCAGCACCAAAGGTGCTATGCCTTACCATCTGCCCTTCCCCTATTAATTCCCCTTTAATTCACCAGAGCTGAGGTCTTAACTATTTAAATATCCTAAAGATGTTGTGCCTTACCATCTACCCTACTACCAAGGTGGGGCAGTGGGCTTCAAGCCTGAGTGAATTCAATAACCTAGCTTATGCTAATTGGAAGTCCAGAGGATTCAGCTTCAGGCTACATGACAAGAAAATGGGAGAAGTGAATGACTAGATGGAGTGAGATACAAAGATTTTTATATGGCCTGATTTTCTTCCACAAAGTCTTTCCTAAAGTCTTTCCTGATGGAAATTATCTTCTCCTCCCCTGATCTCAAAAGAATTTGCACTTGTGACATAAATATTATTTTAGCTTGTATTAAACTTATCTGTAGATACTCCAAGTGTTTTCTTGCTTGGTCCCTGTGGGCAATCACTATGTCTTATTTATCTATATCTCCCTAAGTGCCTAATATTAATGGCATATATTAAGTGCATCATAAATGTTTGAAAAATGAATCAAAAAATAAGTTTTATTAAATTTAGCAGAGAGATTTCACACACTTTGCCCTCTGAAATCTTGGAACCTCTTATTTTTTCCATTGGAACCATTATTTTTCCACTTGCTATGAACTGATTTATGTAGCATTAGAACAATCAATGAAATTGTGTTAAGCAACTACTTTGCAAAGCTTATCAGTCAGCTTTCATGGTATGCTGTATCCTTTCTCATATAAAAATATATTCTAGTTCATTCTATTCCACATTTATAATGCACCTATCACAAGAGCATCTAGGCACTTTGCAGTGTGACTGTAGATATAATATAGATAATAACCATTATATCACAAAGTTACAGAATTTTGTAAGGCAGCACTGTCAAAACCAATATTCTCACAGGGGAAATATATGTGGATTTCCTATCTCACAGGACTGTTGTGGAGATGGTTAGTTGGTTTAAAATTTTGTAAGTGATTTGAGTTTCAGTAAGGAAAAACATCACACATATTTATAGATATATTCATATCTATAAATAAAGAAGCCAAAGAAATATGTAGCATTGAAGGAGGGAGAAGCAGAAGGGGAACAAAAGGTACATTAAATTCTTGCTGGGAGGAACGCTATGGTAATAATTCTTCTGTTCCCTGTGGTAATAACCACTATGTAGCATTCATTCACTAATTTTGAAAACTATAATATTTGGTGGGGATGATTTGTTCCTGCTGTTAATTGCTCTTGCTTCCAATATCTTTAAAATTTGTTGAGACTTTTTTCTACTTGGATTATCTCATTAAATATTCCTATCATCAAAGCTGAACTGTGGCTTCTAGTATTACTTCCCAAATTATTAAAATCGAACCCACCTTGCTCCTTGATTGTTTCATGTATGCCTTGCTCTCTATGTTTTTTTAAATGCCTCAAAATATTAAGTTTAAAGTTTTAAAAATGTCTATGGAGGTATGCATATCAATCCACTATATGGTATCAAGATGTATGTATAAAATCAATTGATTTTCAGAAACCCTGAACTTATTTTAATTAATCAAATTAAAACTGTTGAAAAATAGGGGTGTTGTGAGAGTTAGAAAGAGGAACGAAGTATTTATGTATCTAGGTATGTATGTGTGTATAGATATGTACATATACACATATGTGTGTACATGATTTCTAGACTAGCATGATGTTATCTCTTGGAAGACGAGGACTGTTGATTTTTGTCTTTGTATAAACAGAGTTTGCCACAGTCTGACCCAATTTAGGTATCAAATTAATTATTATTGATTGATTAATGAATTGGTTGATTTTGAAAAGTTTTCTTCTATCTGTATTTGTAAATATCTTTATATGTACGTAACTGTATATATGTATCTATATATACTTTTAATTACACATTCTTATCATGATTAGTTAAGTATGGCTCAACTCAATAATACAATGCAGAGACAGACTTATTTTTTTATTTTTTTTAAAGCAATCAGGGTTAAGTAACTTGCTCAAGGTTACACAGCCAGTTATTTCTGGGTGTGGTGCTGAGTATCTGAGCCCGGATTTGATCCAGATCATCCCGACACTGGATCCGGTGCTCTTACTCGCTGAGCCACCTGGCCGCCCCTAAGCAATTGGGGTTAAGTAACTTGCTCAAGGTTACACGGCCAGGTGTTTCAGGCTGGGTGCTAAGTGTCTGAGCCCGGGATTCGATCTCCAGGTCTTCTCAACACTGGAGCTGGTGCTCTTACTCGCTGTGCTACCTGGCCGGTCTGAGACAGACTTATTTAAGGGTAGTTCCATTGCTCAGCAAAAGTTTATACCAGGAATGATAGTAGATATATTGGATATTCCAGGAGGTGTGGTAGTGTGAAGTTGGAATCATTATTTTATGTTTTATTGTATTTTTATTTTTGTCAACAATTTCCCAATTAATTTTTTACATTGAATTTAATTATTTATTTTAGTTTTCAATATCCATTTCCACAAGATTTTGAGTTACAAATTTTCTCCCTGTCTTTCCCCTAGCCCCCACCCCAAGATAGCTAGCCTATGCAAACACCTTCCCCCAATCTGCTCTCTCTTACATCCTCCTCCATAGCCCCCCAACTTTCTTGGAGGAAAAGGTGGATTTCCATATCCCAGTGCTATATATCTTTTATCCCACTTGCATGTAAAAAAAAACTATTTTTATTTTTTAACATTTTTTAACTTTTATTTCCAGATAGTCTCTTCTCTTCCCTCCTCATCCACCCCCACTGAAAAGATAAGCAATTCAATATAGGTTGTATATGTGTAGTTATGCATAATCTTTCCATAGTTGTTATATTGTGAAAGACTCTATTTCCTTCCATCCTATCTCACCCCCCCCCACTTATTCTATTTTCTGCCTTGACCCTGTCACTATTCAGACTTACATGCTTCTAATTACCATCTGCCCCAATCTGTGCTCCCTTCTATCTTTCCCCCTCTTATCCCCTTTCCCCCTACTTTCCTGAAGGGTAAGATACCCAAATGCCTGTGTATATTATACCCTCCATAAGCAAAATTCAATGAGAATAGGGTGGACCCATCCCCTTTCACCTTTCTGCTCTTCCCCTCCATTATAACAGTTTTTTCTTGCCACTTTTATGTAAGATAATTTCTCCAATTCTATCTCTCATTTTCTCCTCTCATATTCCTCTCTCACCTCTCGATTTTATTTTTTAGATACCATCCCTTCCTATTCAACTGATCCTGTCCCTTCTGTCTATGTATACATGTGTGTATGTGTGCGTGTGTGTATATATATATACACACACACACATACACATGCTCACATATGCATTTATACACACATACACATTTCTATACATAAATATATATATGTATGTATACATAAATATACGCACATATATATTCCCTTCAACTATCATCATACTGAGAAAAGTCTCAGGAATTACAATTATTGTTTTTTCTGCGTAGGAATATAAATAGTTCAAATTTAATAAGTTCCTTTTTTTGCATTTGAAAGTCACAATTTCTGTTCAGCTCTGGTTTTTTCATCAAGAATGCATGCCAATTCTCTATTTCATTGAATGACAATATTTTTCTCTGAAGCATTATACTCAGTTTTCTGGGCTAGGTGATTATTGGTTTTAATCCTACCTCCTTTGACCTCCAAAATATCATAATCCAAGCCCTTCAATCCCTTAATGTAGAAGCTGCTAGATTTTGTGTTATCCTGATTGGGTTTCCGCAATACTCTTTTTTTTTTCTTCCTGACTGCTTGTAATATTTTCTCCTTGACCTGGGAACTCTGGCATTTGGCTATAATATTCCTAGGAGTTTTCTTTTGGGGATCTTTTTGAAAAGGTGATCAGTGAATTCTTTCAATTTCTATTTTGCACTCTGGTTCTAGAATATCAGTGCAATTTTCCTTGAGAATTTCTTGAAGCATAATTTCTAGGCTCCTTTTTATCATGGCTTTCAGGTAGTCCAATAATTTCTAAATTATCTCTTTCCAGGTGGATGGTTTTTCCAATGAGATATATCACATTGCCTTCTATTTTTTTTTTCATTTGTTTGGATCTGTTTTATAGTATCTTGATTTCTCATAAAGTCATTAGCTTTCACTCCTTATCCATCTGGGCAATTTGACATTTTAAGGCATTCTTCTCCTCCTTAGGTCCCTTTTGCCATTTGAGTTAGTCTATTTTAAGGTGTTATTTTCTTCAGTGTTTTGGGGGGCCTCCTTTATCAGGCTGTTGACTCTTTCCATGATTTTCTTTCATCATTCTAATTTCTCTTTCCAATTTTCCTCCACTTCTCTTACTTGATTTTGAAAATCCTTTTTGACCTCCTTCATGGCCTGTAACCAATTCATATTTTTCTTGGAACCTTTTGATTCAAGAGTTTTGACTTTGTTTTCTTCTGGTTCAATATGTTGATTCCTTTTGTCCCCAAAAATTATTCTATGGTCTGATTTTGCTTCCTCTGCTTGGTCATCTTGCCAGTCAATTACTTGACTTTTGAGCTCTTTGCCATGATAGAACTCTGCTTCAAGTATAAAGAGAGCTATGTCCCAAATCACTGATGTTTTTGCAAATGTCATCAGAGTTCTGAGGAGGGTAGTCACTCTATAGACACCCCAAGTTCTGGCACACTGACACACACCCAAAGACCACCACCCAAAATAGCGATCCAGATCCAAGAAGTTCAAAGCAACAAGTTATTACACTCTTAATGGTTGCTTGGTCCCCCTGTGATCTGCAGGCCAGGAGCTCCAGAAATCAGCCATTCGGCAGCAGTTGCAGCCACAGAGCCTCCTCTACCTCTTGCCTTGGGGGCAGGGGACATACCATGCTCTTCTCCACCCAGTTCCAACAGAGATGTCCACTGACCTTTTAGTTTCTTTTTGGTGTTTATGGGTTAAGAAGTCTGGAAACCACCACAGCTGCTGGTGATTCACTCTCTTGAAGTCTTCTCTGGCCAGTCTGTGCTGCTGGTAATGGCCACTTTGGGGCCAGAACTGTGAGGCTCACGGAGACTGTTCTCACCTGCCAGATCAGTGCAATAGACCCTTTCTGTCAGACTGCCAGGGTGCCTTCAGTGGGAGGTTTGTTTCTCTCTGTCACTTTGTGGGTTCTGTAGCTCTAAAATTTGTTTAGTGTCATATTTATAGGTATTGGAGATGGTTGGAGGTGGAGCTGAGTGGATTTCCTGTTTTTACTCTTCCATCTTGGCTCTGCCCCTGCAATTGGAATAATTTAATCATAAAATCATAAACTTAGATCTCAAAGGAACATTTAAGGACCTCTAGTCTAACACCATCAGGTTTAAAATGAAGAGACTAAAGACCACAGAAGAAAGGTGATTTGCCCCAGGTTACAGTGGTTCCAAAGGGAAGAGACAGCATTAAAATCTAACTCTTCAGAAACCTAATCCTACACATTTACTTTAATGGATTTCATCCTTTTGGGGTTGCCACAGTTGAATGCTTCATTCTTTGTAAAAGTCAGACTAGGGAAGGTTTTCACCATCATCATCATCATCATCATCATCATCTAGTGTGGCACCTGGAGTCAAGAAAACTTAAATTCAAATCCAGCCTCAGTTACTTGCTAGCTACATGACTCAGGAGAAGTCACTTAATTTTTGTATGCAGCAGTTTCCTAGCCTATAAAATTAGTATATGAAATTAGTATAATAATATCCCCTACTTCCCAGGGTTATCTGAAATCAAATGAGATAATATTTCTAAAGAATATTGAAAATCTTAAAGTGCTATATAAATACTAAGTACTATTAGTCATGCTAAAAGTTTACAAAGTACTTTGCATATTATCTCATTTTGTCCTCCCAATATACCTGGGAGGTTGGTGTTGTTTTACCTCCATATAATGGATGAGGAAACTGAGACTGGAAAAATTAAATCAGTTGCCTACATTCATATAGATGGTAAGCATCTGAGGCAGGGATTTGAACCAATCTCCTTGACTCCAAGTCTAGCATATTCTCTTCTGAGCCATAGTATTTCATAAAACCCTATTCATTTTTTTTTCAATTTCCTGATATGAGATGTAATAACATACTCATAGTATGAATTCATATTTGCCAAATGACTTAACATCTGACACATATAAGTAAGCACACATTGATTGTATTAGATTGCTCCTTGAGCTCCATCCAGTTTTTTGTGATCTCAAACTGGAGTTCTCAAATTCAAGCTGTCCAAAACTCATTATTTACCCCCACATTCTCCTGTTTCTGAGTGTCCTGTAACTGTTAAGGGCATCAACTAGCTCAAAGTCATGAAGGGTCACAACCTCAGTGTTATCTTTATCTCTTCCTTTAATCCATTGCCTACTTTTTTTTACCTTCACAAGATCAGTCATATGTATTGCCTTCTCTCCACTTATAATACAATGGTGGGTATGGAGTGTTTAGGGAGGACTAACAACTCTGGTATGAGGGCTTACTGAGTCCCTTTGAAGGCTATTTCTTTACTTTTGTCCAACTTCACCCAACTCTAACCTGTGACTCCAAGAAGCTATAGCATATGTAGAGTCAACACAGTGGTAAAACAATCTTGGAAGATGGGTTAGACCAGGTTAAGGGTAATGTTAGACCTCAAACTCATCATGTGTTACCCTAAGTATATGAAGACTTCCCTAGAAGAATGGCCAAATGAAAACAAATTGTCCCAATGGCAAGAAAAGCAGCTAAATAAGGTGCTGTGAAGAGCTTAGAGTTTGTTTAAACATTGAAGGTGCCAAGGTCATGCACTGCATTGGGTCATCACCAGTCATCTTGATTTTTGTCTTGCCACTGGACTTCAATGATTCTGGAAGATAGAGTGAGACTCATGACTTTGTGAAACTCTGCTTCACTTATATCCAATACATATGTGAATAAAAAAATTGCTCAATGATATCATTGGTCCTCTTTGAAATGAAAGAAAAACAACTGCAACACCCCACTTCAGGCCCTGACTACATCTTCCCTAGAATACATTACAATAGATTTCTAATTATTCTTCTTGACTTTTCTTACCACACAGTTGCTGAAGTGATTTTTCTAAAGTATAGGTCTGACCAAGTCAATTCTTCCACTGCCTTCAAAACAAACACAGTTTATTAACTAAAATCCAGTCACTACATAACACCTACAGTGCCAAATATAATATCCTCTTTTTGACATTTGTCACCTTTATATCTTTCCCATATTCTTACACTCTACTCCTCTCTACCCATTCAAAAATTCAAACCCAATGGCTGACCTTTTATTCTACAGGCAGGATATTCTATATCCCATATGTGTTCCTTTGCATTAACTTTTTCCCATATTTGGAATTCTCTATTCACCTCTGACTCCTAATTTATCTGGCTTCCCTCAAGACTCATCTCAAATCTATCTTTCTGCAAGAGGCCTTTCCTGGTTCTTCAGAGGCTAATGCCTTCCTCCTTAAATTGACTTTTCATCCACTTGATCTTCTGAGGATCTATTTGTTTTTGTATTCTATTTCCTCACTAAAATGCAAGCTTATTACTGGTAAGAATTATCTTGGGGTTTCTTTGTATTCCCAATACATGGCGTGGGGTATATAAGGGCTTAATAAATGATTTTTGACTGACTGATGGACTAGTTCGACTCTGAAGAGAAATGAATTTCATATGTAAATTTAAGGCATATAGATTGAGCTATGTAAATGTGTGTACATAAATATATATTTTATATATTTTTTCTCTAGGCCAAAACATATGGAAATTTTATTCATTTACATGATTCCAAACTTCTTTCTAAAAATGTTGTTCTAATTCAAAGACCCACCAACAATTCCCTGTTGTGCCTATCTTTCCACAACCTCTCCTTCAATAAAGAATACCATCTTCTGCCATTTTGGCAAATGTATAGGGTATTGGGTGAATATTCAAAGATATTTTGATTTGCATTCTTCTCTCTCTCTCTCTCTCTTTCTCTCTCTCTCTTTCTGTCCCTGTCTCTCTCTCTCTCTTCCTCTCTCTCTCTCTTTCTGTCCCTGTCTCTCTGAATTCAGAACATCCTTTCATTTGATTGTTTATACTTCACATTTCTTTGTAGAACTGTTCCTATCTGTTGACCACTTAACTATTAGGGAATGGCTTTTGTCATAGATAGATAGATAGATAGATAGATAGATAGATAGATAGATAGATAGATAGATAGATAGATAGATAGATTGTTTATGTATCTGGGATACAAAATTCTTAGTTGAGAAATTTATGATATTTTTTTCCCATTTGGCTACTGTCCTTTTCATAGGTCCATTAAATTTCAAGTTTATGTAATCAAAATTATCAGTTTTATCTTTTGTAATTTCTTCTATCTCCTACTTAGCTAAGAATATATCTTCTACTAGTAGGTATGAATTTTATGATCTGATTCTTTTCTAATTTTATAGTATAATCTTTTAATCTATTAATGTCATGTGTCCATTTAGAATGCATTATGGAATAGAGTTTAAGATATTGGTCAGTCTAATTTCTGTCAGGTTGTTTTCCAATTTTTCTATTATTTTTATGAAATAAAGAGTTCTTTCTGAATAAGTCTGTTTTCTGGTTTATTGAACAATGGATAATTGATTTCCATTTTTTCAAATAGACCCTTTTAAAGATACTTCCATTGATCCACCTATTTTTAAAACAATACCAGATTGATTTGAAGACTTATACTTTATAATTTATTGACAGGTCTGGAAGTGCCATCTATATCACCTATTTTATCCCTAACTCTTTTTCACATTTCCTTTGATATTCTGGATTTTCAGATTTATTTTTTATTTTAACATCTTTTCTTTTTTTTTTTATTTTGAGCTCCCAATTCTTTCCCTTCCTTCCACACCACACCTGCCCATGGAGAATGCAAAATAAAAGTATCAATTGTACATATGAAATCATGCAAGATATATTTCCATACTAGACATATCACAGAGAAAAAGCAAAAAAAGACTTAAAAAAGAAAAAGAAAGCAAGAAAATTGTATTGCCATTTTCACTCACATTTCCAGTTCTCTCTCTGGATGTGAATAGCCTTTTTTTTTTTCATCACAGGTCTATAGTCATGGAATTGCCTTGGGTTATTGTATTGATAAAAGTAGCCAAGTCTTTCACAGCTGATCATTATAAAATTCCTCTTACTGTGCTCAGGGATATCCCAGTTCTTCTTACTTTATTTTGCATCAGTTCATATAGATATTGCCATATTTTTTTTTTCTGAAACCACTCTATTCATCATTTTTATAGTACAATAGAACCCCATCACAATGTTATGTCACAGTTTGTTCAGCTATTTTCACTGATGAGTATCCCCACAATTTCCAATTCTTTGCCAAAATAAAAAGACCTGCAATAAATATATTTGTACTTGAAGTTATTTTTCCTTTGATGTCTTTGGGATATAAACCTAGTAGTGGTATTTCTGGATCATATGGTATGGACGGTTTTATAGTTCTTTGGGAATAATTCAGATTGTTCTCCAGAATGGTTGGATCTTTTCACTATTCATTAATTTATCTATCTTCTCTCATCTACAGTATTTATCATTTCTGCTATGTTTGAGGTAATGCCTCAGAGTTGTTTAACCATGTCTTTCTTTAATCAGTAATGAAGTAAAGCATGTTTTTTTCATACCACTGAAGGTAGCTTTGAATTTTTCTTCTGAAACTGCCTGTTCATGTCCTTTGACCATTTATCAATTGGGGAGTGACTCTTTTATATTTAAATTTGAGTCAGTTCCCTATAGAGTTGAGAAATTTATCAGTAAAACATTTTATAAATTATTTTTGTTATTCATTATGTATGGTAACTTTCAGGAAAATTGTGACCCCACAATACTTGACTTATTTTTCTGATTACTTGCAACATTTGTCTTTTACATGCTAGATTTGGAATTTGGCAATATTATCATTGGGAGTTTTAATTTGGGGATCTATTTCAGAAGGTGATCAATGTATCCTTAAAATTTCTATTTTTACTTTCTGGATGTAATATATCAGCCAGTTTTACTTTATAAATTATTGAAATATGATATCTAAACCCTTTTATATCATGACTTTCTGATACTCTGATAATTCTTAAATTATCTCTCCTCTATCTATATTCCAGGTAAGTTCCTTTTTTAGGATGAGCTATTTCACATTTTCTTCTTTTTTCATTCTTTTGACTTTGTTTCATTATTTCTTGAAGTCTCACTTGCCCAAATCTAAGTTTTAAATAATTATATTTTTTTCAATAGTTGCAATCAATTTATTAAAAGAGATTGGTTAGGCATCTGCAATGGTGACTTCAACTTCTACACCTGGTTCAATGCTGATAGAAGTGATCTGTTTAACAATTTCAGAAGGACTGTGCAAGTCAATAAGGCGTTTGTGGATTCTCATCTGGAACTGATCCCAAGTCTTTGAACCTTCACCGCAAGGAGTTTTTCTAGTTGTGATTCGAAGTGTCTTGGTGGGCATTCGCACAGTTCCCTTCACTTTCAAGTTCTTCTCCTTGGCTCCTCTGATTAGGTCGGCACACACTTTCTCGAGTGATTTCACATTGCGGCTGGTCAGGGTGATCCGGATCCGGCGAATGGCCACTTCGGGCTCCACAAGGGTCTTGCCGGTGTCTATGAATGCCATGGTGGCGGAGCAGCTTCCTGACCTACTTATTCCTCGGTGAGAGCGAACAGCGGTGAGTCAGGAGGAGGAGAGGCAGAGACTGCCGACTCCAAGCGGCTCCAGCGGCGATACCTTCACCAAAGAGCTAAGTAATTATTTTTTGAGGGAGGTTTTGTACCTTTATTTCCAGTTCACCAATTCTACTTTTTAAGAAGTTCTTTTCTTCAATGAATGTGTCTCTCTTATCATTGGGTCAATTATGGATTTAAGGATTTTATTTTATTAAATAACTTGTGCCTTTTTTAACCAAGTTATTAATTCTATTTTCATAATTTTATGTATCACTAATTTCTTTTCACAATTTTCCCTTTATCACTCTTCTTTCTTTAGCAATTCTGGGGGTGGGGGAAAGCAGCTAGGTGGCATAGTGAATGGAGTACTGACCCTGGAGTCAGGATGACCTGAGTTCAAATATGGCATCAAACACTTAACATTCACTAGCTTTGTGAGCTTGGGTAAGTCACTTAAGCCCAATTGTCCTGCCTTCCCCCCCAAAAAATTCAAGGAATTCCTGTTGGCCTTCTTTTAAATTAGCATTTTTCTTTGAGGTTTTGCTTGTGGCCCTTTTTTTATATTACTTTCTTCTAAGTTAATGTAATGGTAAGCAAAATTGGATTTTTTGCTGTTTTTTTTAATTGAATTTTAGCTAAACAAGTACCTTTGAGCCTTCTCTGTGATTGTATCAACAGTCTTTGATTGGAGACTATATACATTGTATTGCCCTTCATAAACGACAGGGAGTTTGAGATATTCCCTGTCCTTAATAGCCTGAATGTAATCATATGGGAGCCCATAGTGGGAGGAGTTTTCTAAAAGGGTGGAACAGGAAGGGTGGTGCAGTAAAGAGCCAACCAGAGAAAAGCACAAGCAGAGCTGGAAGCAGGCAGAACTGGGAGAAGGAATGTTTGTGATATTGGCATTCTGTATGTTGATCTCTGCTATTTTCTCAGAGAGAAGTCCTGTCTGTTATTCTGTATTGAATTCTCAGACAGAAACCCTGTCTGTTGTTCCATGTTGATTTCTCATACAAGGAGTCCTCTCTATTTATCTCTGTTAATTTCTCAGACAGAAGTCCTATCTGTTGCTCTGTATTGGTTTCTCAGACAGAAGCCATGTCTGTTGTTCTGGGTTGGTTTCTCAGACAGAAGCCCTGTTTGTTGTTCTGGGTTAGTTTCTAAGAAAGAAAGTGAACTGGGATGATATCACTGGTAATGTGTGTAAATATTGTCATAACCCTGATAAGCTTTGTTTTCCTAGAAACAGAAACTGCAAAGAGCTTGGAGTGAAGCAGTCCCTGTGAGGTTAGATATGGAACAGGAGCCAGTCTCTTTGAGCTGAGATATGGAACAGGAATGGAGAGCTGCCACCTTTGAATCGAGTCAAGAGTTGGGAGGGGTCAGCCGATGGAGGAGGAGCTGTAGGGTTTGGAAGACAATCTTGAGTTAAGATGAAAGAGGACTTTAATTTGGATACTCTGTATTAACTGGTGCCATTTGTAACTTACTGTAATCTAGGGGTAGAGGGTGTTTGTATTTTCTGCTTCCCCTTAAAGATGACCATACAATATACTGAATAATATGTTTTGTTTAAGACTATGGGGCCACCTTAATAATACATTGTTATGTTGTCATGAATGTCATACTTCAGGTTTTTTAATATTATACTTTATTTTATTGCTGAATCAATAGAGAATTCATTATACTATGTGATTAGACCCTTAATGTTATTCTCAGCAGCAGTCTTCAGGAAAGCTGTTTTTGCCTTGTTCTTCCCTTTTACTGTAATAGTAGCTTTTTATGGTCAAGTCCTTTTTGTTGTTGTTATATTGTCACTTCACAAGCCTATTTCTTGACTTTGAACATTACGTTTAAGTTGGACTCTGCTCAGTTGGGGAATGAGAAGGCATTTGTTCAATCTTCAGTGTTTATCACACTGTTGGTTTCATTTCTTGTTCTTGGAGTCTCCAAGGTTTTAATCCTCCCAAGGTGTTGTTATCCTGATAGAAGTAAGATCACTGTTTCTTCATATTAGCTATTATCTTTCCCCAGGAAGGTTCCCTGCTATTTTACAGACACAGGTCCTAGTGTTTCTCTTGGCCCTGGAACTGTGACCAAGGCCTTTTCCCCTTATAACTGATCATAAGCACTCCTTTCTCCCTCAAAAGTGTGACCCAGAACTGTTTATGGAAAATAGAGTTGCCATACACTTCCAGCTGCACCCAGTACCAGAAAAAAGTCCCCTTAAAATATTTTTGAGCAGATGTTCAACCCACTTACTTTCTCTTGCCTGATACTGTTGTTGTTGCAGTCATGGCTGCCTCCAAGAGCCAGCACTTGTACTCTTGCTGAGTTTTGGTCGTGTAACCACCCTGATGTTACATATGCTTGGTGACCTCCTAAATTGTCTTAGCCTGAGAAAATGTTTCCCTATGATCTTTGGCTGGCTCTGCAACTCCAAAATTTTATTTGAGAAGTTTTATTTGAAAGATATTGGGAGGGGTATATTGGAGAGTTCAATTGGGTTTCAGTAGATATTCTGGCATCTTTTAATTAATTTATATGTATCACTTAAATTGATAATGGAGCACTAATAGCTGGTGTTGATATTGAGAATATATTAATTGGCAATGAATAGGGACATACCAAAATGAAAGCTTAAGAAAAGAACATTTAAAAACCATTTCAAACTCTCATAAGGAACTGATCATTCTAATACCTATTGTACTAACCAAACATGTAATATTAGATCAGACTTGTCTACAACATTATTTCCATTCCTATTTACTGAGATTACATTTACAAGAGAGTCCCTGATAAGTTGATCCTCTGTAAATTGAGACCATTGATTATATTTTTAAATTTTTCTTTTATTTTCAACTACAAATTTTCTCCCTCCTTTCAACATTCCCTCTGCCCATTGAGAAGACAAATAATAACAATATCAATATACATATGAAGTCATAGAAAATATGTTTCTCTATTAACCACCTTCCCAAAACAACAAGAAAAATAAAGTGGAAAAATGTGCTTCAATCAGTAGTCTGAAACCACTAGTTCTTAACCTGGAGGTGGAAACCTTGTCAAATTGTGAAATCATAGGCAAATTAGTGGCAAATGGAAAATTTTATATGTCAGATCTCTGAATAATTGAAGAATTTGTGCCCAAAAAAGAGAGAGGATAATAGGAAATAAAGTCAATAATTATTTATTATTAATTAATTATGTAATCAATGCAGATACAGGAGAACAATCCTATCCATAACAGCAATATTTTCAGGATGAAATGTAAAAGTCTTAGTACTTCTGCTCAACACAATGATCCACCACAACTCCAACAACTGCTGAAAAATATTTTGATTATTTAAAATTTTAAGTTTTTGCACTACCAAAACCAATGCAGGCAAGATTAAAAGCAAATTAGAAAAGTAGGGGAAACTTTTGCAAGTTTCTCTGATAAATATCTTACCTCAAATATATTGAGAATTGCATTAAATGTATTTTTTAAAATCATTCCTCAACTGATAAATGGCCAAATAATATGAATTGGCAACTTTTAGAGGAAGAAATAAAAGCCATCTATAGGTATATTAAAAATCCTCTAAATCACTATTGGTTAGAAAAATGCAAATTGAAACAACTCTGAGGTGCCACCTTGAACCTATCAGATTGGTTAACAAAATTAAAAAGTAAATGACAAAAACTGGAGGGGATGTGGAAAAATTTTAAGTGTACTAACATGTTGTTGGTAGAGTTGTGAACTGAACCAATATTTCTGGAGTATACTTTGGAATTATGCCCAAGAAATTATACAGTTGTGCATACTCTTTTACCCAGCAGTAACAGTATTAGATCTATACCCAAAAATATTTTTAAGAGAGGGGGAACCTATTTGTATAAATGTATTTATGGCAGCTCTTTTTATGGTGGCAAAGAATTATAAATTTGGAGTGGAGGATGCCCATCAATTGAGGAATGGACAAACAACTAGTGGCATATGAATGTAATAAAATACTATTGTGTTGTAAGAAAAAATGAGAACGATAGAGAAAATCCTGGGGAGACTTATTTGAACTAATTTAATTATATGAGCAAACTCAGGAGCCACATTATACACAGTAACAGCAATATTGTATTAATCAACTGTGTAAGAGTGAGCTACTCTGATCAATTTGAAATGACTCGTGGTAAAAAATGGTATCCACTCCAGAAAGGCAACTTATGAAAACTGAGTTCAGATTAAAGTATACTTATTTTTACGTTCTTTATTTTTCTTGCTTTTTTTTAAAAAACACGACTAATAAGGAAATATATTTTGAGTAATTTCCCATATATAATCAATATGTTTTTTGCCTTCTGAAAGATGTCCACCTGGTATGAGGGAGATAATTCAAAATAAAAAATAAAATAAATAGAATGGTAAAAATATTTTTTTTCAGGAGTTGTTGTTGTGGTGGATCATCATGATGATCAGAAGTACTAAATCTTTAACCTTTCATTATCCTGACAATATTGCTGTTACAGATAGGATTGTTCTCCTATTTCTGCTCACTTTATATCAGTTCATATAGGTCTTCAGAAGCTCTCTAAAAAAACACCCCCTTCATAATTTCTCATAGCATGATAATATTCCATCATATTCACATACCATAAATAGTTTAGTCATTCCCCAAGTGACGAGAATGCACTCAATTTCTAATTCTTTGGCACCACAAAAAGAGCTGCTATTAATACCTGTGTACATATGGGTTCTTTTTATGTTTCATTGATATCTTTTGGGGCATAAACCAAATAGTCACATTAATGGATAATAGAGTATTCAAATTTTCAAATTGTTCTCCAAAATGGTTTGGCCAATTCACAGCTCCACCAACAATGCATTAATTTCCTTTCATCCTCTACAGCACTTGTTATTTTCCTTTTCTGTCATCTTAGTCCAGTGTGAGGTGGTATTTCTGATTTCTTTTATTGTCATTATCTAATTATCAGTGATTTAGAGAATTTTTGATATGACTATTGAGAGTTTTGATTTCTTCCTCTGAAAATTGCCTGCTCATATGCTTTGACCATTTATTAACTGGTGAGTCAATTTCCTCTATTTTTTTAAATTTTGGCTCAGGTTCTTAACATATTTAAGAAAAGAAACCCTTATCAAAGAAACAACCTTTTTTTAAAAAATCCTACTTTCCTATAATTGTAATTTTAGTTGCACTGATTTTACTTGCACAAAATTATTAAAATTTAATGTAATTAAAATTCCATTTTTACATTCTGGGATCTTTTCTATGTTTATTTGTTTTTTTGGTAATGAACTCTTCCCCTATTCATGTATCTGATTTTTTTTCATGCTCCCATAATTTACTTATAGTATCACCCTCAACGTGCAAATCTTGAACACATTTTGAGATTATCTTGTCATGCATTGTAATGTAATGCCAAGGAAAGGCAAATTCCCAAGGTTCAAAATACCAGCATAGGTGCTCTCCATTTTATTCAGTGACAAACCAAGAACAGAGAAGGTCAAAACATGACATCATTCAAAATACAGCATTTACTAAGTGTGATTAAATAATCTCCAAGTACTACCCCACCCCAGGACCTTCCATTCATTCAATCAATTACAAAGTCCCTGTTCTAAATACTACTCCACCCCTAGGCTGTACCTTCATTTAGTCCACCACAAAGTCACTCTTCTCAAATAGAGATTAGTTTCCAATCTAAGTAAAGTACATTCATTTGTTCAATCACAGAACACAAAAAGGTCAAAAGTTCCCCACCCCTGGATCACAATTGAATCTAGCCCAGAGTTACTTCAAGTTTAAGCACAGCACTTAATACCCAAATGGAGGTCTTTTCTTCATCTTGACAAGAGGCAAGTTCTCAGCAATCTTAGTTCCTGGGGAGACAAGGCTTAGCAAGGCCACAAGATACATTGCCAGTCCCTTCATTAATTCATCCTCTGTCTGTAGAACAGTCCTAGAACCCCTGAAAACATTAGCAAAACCCTCTCCCAGGATTTCTGTAAATATACAACAAGAAAATCCTTCTTCAGGGCTTCTGAACCAACAGAAAGGTTCCCAGACCCCTGCAACAACAGTACTGTCCTTCACCAGTGGACAGTATTCACTCTCTGTCTACAGGACAGTCTCAGGAGCTCTTAGCCAACAGCCAGGTTCCAGGACTTCTTCAACAAAAGGACTGTCTTTCACCAGTGGACAAATCTGGCAAAACAACATCAAAACAGACAGACAAAGTACCAGCAAAACAGCCATGTCTCCTCAGTCCTTGGCAGCTCAGGGGGCAGGTCTCAAAAGTCCAGGGCAATTCAAAGTGGCCCCCAGCAATTCTCTCAGTCTCTCTCTGCCTCCATGAGGTGCTGCTTCCAAAAAGTTCTTCTGCCTCTCTCTTGTCTCTCCAAAATCTATGTCACCAGCTCCTCCCAGTTCAGGACTTTCTTTTCACATCAACAAGTCCATCCCACAGGTGGGATTAACAAGCTCTGGGTTTTAACACAATCAATTTGAAAACCAAGCCAATACAGGGGGATCTTTAAGTTTCATTACTATCACAGGGTTTTAACACAATCAATTTGAAAAACAAGACAATACAGGGGGATCTTTATGTTCCATTTACTATCACACGCATTGAGAACTGTTGCTCTATGACTAGTTTCAGCCAAACTAATTTCCACTTTTCCTAACAATTTTTATAAGAGTTTCTGCTTTAATGTTTGGGATCTGTGGGTTTATTAAATCTAGGTTACTGTTCTTATTTATTTCTTTATATTGTATACTGAATCCATTCAAGACAAAATTATTTTGGTCAGGGTAATCTGAGTAATCTGCAGTCTCAAGGCCACATATGACACTCTAGGTCCTCCAGGATGACCCTTTGACAGTATCAAAACTTCAGGGAACAAATCCCCTTAATAAAAGAATTTTTTTGTAAAACTTGGATTCAGTCAAAAAGCCGCACCCAAGTACCTAGACAGTTACATTTGCCTCAAGGCTGCAGATTCCCCATTCCTGGTTTGGTAATTACTGCGGTATAATACTATTTGAGATCTGCTACTACTGGACAACTTTCCTTCCTATATTTTTCATTGATTCCTTATAGTCTTTGTTTATTTTTCCTTAAGATTAATATAGTTTTTATTTTTCCAGCTCTCTAAATTAATTAATTAGGAGTATAAATTGGTGTGAAAATGAATGAGGAAATTAATTTATAGAGCAATACTTTTTTTTTCATATAGACTGCGCACATTCCTAAAAAATTAATTCTGATTATTTATATCTGTATTTATTTTTGTGGAAAGTGTTTTGAAACTTTGTTCATATATTTCTTGGATTTATCTTGGTAAATAGATTCTTAAATATTGTATACTGTCTGCAGTTATTTTAAATGGAATTTTCTTTCTATCCATTTTTGCTAGGTTTTGTTGTTAATGCATGGAAATGTTTGATATTTGTATGGTGTTAATTTAAATCTTGAAACTGTGCAAATGTTTTTTTCAAAATTTTGACTAGGTTTTTTTTTTTTTTTTAGCAGTCGGGGTTAAGCAACTTGCCCAAGGTTACAGGGCCAGTTACTTCTGGGTGTGGTGCTGAGTGTCTGAGCCCTGGACGCGATCTCCAGGTCGTCCCAACCCTGGAGCCAGTGCTCTTACTCGCTGAGCCACCTGGCCGCCCCTAAGCAATTGGGGTTAAGTAACTTGCTCAAGGTTACACGGCCAGGTGTTTCAGGCTGGGTGCTATGTGTCTGAGCCCGGGATTCGATCTACAGGTCTTTTCAACACTGGAGCCGGTGCTCTTACTCGCTTTGCTACCTGGCCGCCCCTTTGACTAGGTTTTTAAGATTATTCTCTAGGGTTCTTTCTCTACAAGTACCATTATGTGATCTACAAAAAAAGTAATAATTATGTTCCATCAATACCTATGTTTATTCTTTCATTTTTTTTTCTCCCATCATCATTACATCTAATATTTCTGGTACAATATTGAAAAATAGTAGACATCATCACTTCACCCATGGTCTTATTGGACTTGTTCTTCTTTTTAATTTGATAAAACATCGTTTTAAAAAAAGCTCCATATATTCCTATGACTCTAGTATTTCTAATAGGAATGGGTATTGCATATTTCAAAAAAAAAGTTTCTATTTATTTAAATAAGTATTTGCTTTTGTTAATATAGCTAATATTGCTTATGGTTTACCTAAGTTTGAACTAGTCTTGTATTCCTGGTATAAATCCAGACTTTTTATAATGTATGATATTTGTGATGTCTATGATCTCTATGTTAGTAATTTATTTAAATTTTTCCATCAAAATTCATTAAGAAAAATTATCCTAGAGTTTTCTTTCCTTATTTTTGCTCTCCATGGTTTAATTATCAAAACTTTCTTTCATGGAAGGAACTTGGTAGGAGTATTTATCTATGTATTTCTTCAGTTTATATTATATTAGAATTAACTGTCCTTTAAATGTTTGATAGAATGCACTTACAAATCCCTCCTGTCATAAAGTTTTTCCCTCTTATTTAGGGAGTTTAATTATGGTTTGTTCAATTTATTTTTCTAAGATAATGTTACTTAATATTTTCTTTTCTTTTCTGATAATCTGGATGATTTATAATTTTGGTAAATATTCATCCGTTTCATTAGATAATCGGTTTTATTGAGCAAAATATATTTCATTTGCTCTTTAACTGCATGACCAATTCATTGATCTACTCTTTCTCTCCTTTATTAATGCAAGCATTTACAGACTTAATGTTTTTCCTTAAATATTACTTTTGGTCCATTCCAAAAATTTTTGTATGTTATCTTATCATTATCATTAACTCATTGTTTGTTTCTATGATTTTTTTTAATTTGGTCCACACATTCTTTAGGGTTAGATTATTTAGGTTTCAATTAATTTTTAATCTTTTGCTTCAAATTCCCTTTATGGCATATAATTTTGAAATGTCCCAGTACTGCATTATGTTGTGAAAGGGGTATATTTATTTTTTTCTGTTTTTCTTTATAAGGATTTTGTGGACTGATACATTCAAATTTTATAAATATGCCAGGTACATGTCAGATAGGTATGCTCCTTTCTATTCCCACTTAATTTTCTCCATAAGTAGATCATATCTAGATTTCTTCAAAAATCTATTCATCTTACTTCTTTGTTTAGATTAAGGTTACATTTATCTGTCTGCAAGGGCAATATTGAGGTCCCACCCTTGTATGAATTTACTGTCTATTTCTTCATATAACTAATTTAACTTTTCCTTCAAAAATATGAATACTTTGCTATTTGATGCTTATAGGCTTAGTATTAATATGACTTTATGATCCAGTTCATTTTAGCAAGTTGTCAATTCCTATTTATTCCTCTTAAATAGGTCTATTTTTGCTTTGCCTTATTTGAGATTATAATCACAACCTTTGCCTTTTTTATGTCAGTTGATGCATAATAGATTCTGTTCCAGCCCTTTACTTTAACCTTGTGTTTGTGTTTCTGTTTTAAATGTGTCTTTTATAAACAACATAGGGTTGAATTCTGGCTTCTCCTTTCTGCTACTTTTTTTTTTTATTTTAATGATGAGTTGATCCCATTCACTTTAACAGTTGTGACTGAAAACTCTGAAATTGTCTCTATTTTTCTTCTACTTATGCTATTCTCTCCAAGCCTAGCATCTATTCAAAAGTCTAGTTTCTTTCACACAATTGACTCCTTTAATATTGTCACTCCTTTGTCATTTGACAACCTTTTCATTTAGTCCCTTTCCTTCTTAATTTCATGTTAGGAGAGACAAATTTATATACCCAATTGTATATGTATGTTCTTCTCTCCTTGAACCAATTCAGGTGAGAGTGAGATTCAAATGTCTGCTTCTCCACCCCCATTTTTCCATTCCATTATAAAATCTCTTCATCGTGTGATTTTTATGAGATAATTTTGCCCACTGTTCCTCTCCCTTTCTTCTTCTTCCAGTGCACTCCTCTTTCTTACCCCTTCATTCTTCCTTTGAGATTATTCCAATGCAATAGACTTCCACCCATACTTTCTAAGCAAACTTCTTCTAACTTCTCTAATGGGCATAAAATTCTTAGAGGATATCATTTTCCCATCTGAAAAAAATAAAGAGTTTAAGTCCCTTATAATTTCTGACATGTTATTATCTATTTCTTCTCATTAGTCATGCATTTTTATATGTCAAATTTTCTATTAAGTTCCAGTCTTTTATCCAGAAATGCTTAGAACTCTTCTTTATTTAATGTGCAATTTTCCCCCTATAGAATTATAGTTGTTGTTTTCTGAATAGGTTATTTGTTGTAATTAATCCTAGCTTTTTTGCCTTCTGTAATATCCTATTTCAATTCTTTTGTTCCTTTATACTGGCAGATGCTAAAACTTACTTCAATATAGTTTCAGAGTACTTGAATTATTTCTTTCTAGCTGCTTTCACTATTTTCTCCTTGCCCTCCTTGATCTTGGAGCTCTGGAATTTGGCTGTAAATATAACTTAGGTTTTCATTTTGGTTTTTCAGGAGGTGATAAATGGGCTCTTTCAACTTCTATTGTGTTATCTGGTTCTAAGGTATCTGACTTTAGCGTTGCAATCCCTTAATGTTCATATCTATCCTATCTTAATAAATTATGGCTTTTGGATAATTCATTATTTCTTAAATTATCTGTTCTCTAACAAGTGTCCAGATGACTTTTTTGTCCTGTGAAATATATCATATATTATATGGTTTTTATTTTATTTTATTGCTTCTTATTATTCATGGAGTCCTTCAGTTCCATTTATTCAATTCTAATGGCCATGAAGTTATTTTCTTAAGTGAAAATTTGTATCTCTTTTACCACATGGCTAGTTACAAAATTGATTTTCTTCTTAATTTTCTTATATTTATTTTATTTTTCCCAATTTTCTCACACCATTTTTGAAATTTTATTTTTATTATTTTTTGCTTTTACTTAATCTCTTTGGCACTTTTAGGATTTCTTGTTATATTTGTATCCAATGTGAATTTTTCTTTGAGACTTTGAAGATAATTTCAAGTCATTTTTTCTTCTGAGTTTGTGTGCTGAGCTTTCATGTCACCATGGTATGTTTTTTTTTTTTTTGGGGGGGGGGCAGGGTTTTTTTTTTTTTTTTTTTTTTTTGGGGGGGGGTCAGGGTTTATTTTTTTTCTTATTTGCTTGCTCTTTAGCCTATTGCTTGACTTTTGACTTTATGTTAGAGTTGGAGCCTGTCCAACTCTGGGGGTGGGGGTGGGAATGTTAGGCCTGAGTTTTATTCAGAATTTTATGTCCTGGGGTGGCCAGGTAGCACACCAAGTAAGAGCACCAGCTCCAGTGTCAGGATGACCTAGAGATTGAATCCCGGGCTCAGACACTTAGCACCCACCCAGAAACACCTGGCCATGTAACCTTGAGCAAGTTACTTAACACTGAATGCTTTAAAAAAATTATGTCCTTCTGTTGCTTTCACACTGCTTTCTCCACATTGAATCTGCTACCCTACATGGTATCATCTCACTGAGAAAAAATATGTCTCTCTCAGGATAAGATAAACACTTCTAAACTCACCATCATGTTGTTAACTCAAGTCTTGATTGACTCTACCTTCCCTGTCTCTTCCAACTTCTGTCTGGAGGAATGGAGTGTAGAGTACCAAACACTTCCTAATATCTTCCTTTAGAGAATAAAGTAAATGAACTGTCAAATCACTCTGACTTGAATCCACTACTCTGACTGGGCTCAGCTCCATGAAAAAATATGCCCTTAAGACAGGTACTGCTTAGTGTTGCAATTCCTCAGCCCACCCCATTTTCTGCTTCTTTTTTGTGTTCTCTCTTCCTTTTGATCATAAGTGCATTGAGGCCATATTCTGTCTTTCTTTGTTAATTGTATTACCAGTTCTTATCATAGTTCCTGGAGTATTGCAGGTACATATTGAATATTTGTTGCATTAGATAGCATTTAATCCTTGCTCCTTTGACCTCTGGAAAATCATATTCCAAGCCCTTCAATCCCTTAACATAGAAACTGCTAGGTGCTGCATTATCCTGATTGTGTTTCCACAATGCTCAAATGATTTTTTCTTGACTGATTGCATTATTTTCTCCTTGACCTGGGAACTCTGGTATTTGGCTATAATATTCCTAGGATTTTTCTTTTTGGGATCTTTTTAAAGAGGTGATCAGTGAATTATTTCAATTTCTATTTTGCACTCTGGTTCTAGAATATCAGGGCAATTTTGCTTGATAATTTCTTGAAAGATGTTGTCTAGGCTCTTTTTTTATCATGGCTTTAATGTAATCCAATAATTTTTCTCTCCCGGATCTATTTTCCAGGTCAGTGGTTTTTCCAATGAGATATTTCACATTGCCTTTTATTTTTTCATTTGATTGGATCTGTTTCATAGTATCTTCATTTCTCATAAAGTCATTGGTTTCCATTTGCTCCGATCTAATTTTGAAGGAATTATTCTCTTCAGTGAGTTTTTGAAATTTATTTTCTATCTGGCATACTTGTCCTTTTAAGGTATTCTTCTCCTCATTGGCTCCTTGGGGCTTTCTGGCCATTTGGGTTAGTCTATTTTTAAGGTGTTATTTTCTTCAGTATTTTTGGGGTCTCCTTTAGCATGCTCTTGATTCACTTTCCATCATTTTCTTGCATCATTCTCACTTCTCTTCCCAATGTTTCCTCCAGTTACATCTCTTGATTTTCAGAATTTTTCTTGAGCTCCTCCATGGCCTGTAACCAATTCATATTTTTTCTTAGAAACTTTTGATGCAAGAGTTCTGACTTTGTTGTCTTCCTCCCATTCCATTCTTTCATCCTTTTTTTCCCCAAAAAAGGATTCTATGATCTGCTTGTGCTTACTCTTCTTGCTCATATTTCCAGCCAATTCCTTGACTTTGAGGTCTTTGTTACGATAGAATTCTGCTTTCAGAGTACAGAGAGCTTTGTCCCAAATAACTGGGGTTTTCACAGCTGCCACATCTATTAGTATAGCACCCTCTCTGGAAGCCCCCACAAGATTTGTCTCACTGGCCACATACCCCAGGATCAGCTCCCAAGACCACAATCCAGATCCAAGCAGGTTAAAATAAGAGCAATTACACTGTGAATGGTCACTTTGTCCATCTGCAATCTGCAAGCCAGAAGCTGTGGAGGAAGCCACTTGGCCTGCCACTGTGCCATTGCTACTTTTCACCCCAGGGGCAGGGTCCAGACCACTCTCTACTCTCTTCTCCACCCAGTTCCAACAGAGTTCCCCACTTACCTTTTACTTTCTTTTTGGCATTTATGGGTTGAGAAGTCTGAAAACCACCACATCTGATGGTAGTTCACTCTTTTGAAGTCTGCTCTGGCCTCTGCAGTTCAGGGCCAAAATGGGGCTGGGACCTCATAGCTCATGCAGGAATATGCTTGGCTCCCAGCATGCTGTGATAGTCCCTTCCTGTCAGCCTGCCAGTCTGCCTTGAGCAGGAGATTTGTTTCTCTCTGTCAGTGGGTTCTGTAGCTCTAAAATTTGTTTAGAGTCTTTTTTTTAACATGTATTTGAGGTAGTGAGAGCCAGAGCCACAAATAGGCCCTGTTTTTACTCCACCATCTTGGCTCTGCTCCCCTCCTGCCATTAGATAGTATTGAATTCACAGCATAATGGTTTCCTATAAGTATTAATTGCTTCCAAAGTAGTGCTATTCAGGGAAAGGTCTGGTCACTGACCTCTTAGTCACCATGCTAGTTCTTACATAAGAAAATGCCCTGCTCCTTTGTGATTGTGGCTACTCCTCTCCAACCAGGTACTTCTACCAGAAACTGGGTAATGGGCAAAATAGCTGCTTATCCTGCATTCAGTGCTAATACAGGGGGCCTCTGGAATTTATTTTTGAATTTGAATTTATTTCCCATCATAAATGCTGTCTGTATCCCAGAGCTAATGTTACTTCTGCCTATTCAAAATCTGAGTCAACTCCCAAACTCATGTTTTCACTCTTCTCCTTCAGCCTTCCTAACTTTCATCCATCTGGATATATGATTCACTAGGGCTTTTGTTGGTTTCTCTGCTAAGAATTTTGTTTGGTACATTTCTTTTTTTAAGGTTGATATAGAGAATGCATATTTGGAAAGTGGGGGGGAGGGGTTTCTTTGCCATGTAATCTTGGCTTCACCCCCCCCATAGATTATTTCCATCAAAATAAATCACATTCTATAAACAATTCCTAATTTTCAAAGACACTCATCAGAAATCCCATACAGTAATTCATTTAAAGCATTATTCATTGTTTCACAGTTACATGTGAAATCTCTCTTACAATTAATTATTCTGTTGCTCCCTTCTACTTCTTTAAAAAATATATTATTAAGTTATTTATTTTTAGTTTTCAACAATCACTTTCATAAATTTTAAATTTCCTCACTTAACTTCCCGCCTCCTTCCCCAAGATGGCTTGCAATCTGATATGGGCTTTTCAAATACATCACACATACATTCCTATTAAATAAGTATTCACATTGCTCAAGTTGCACAGAAGAATTACAACATATGGGAAAATACATGAGAAAGAAATAAAACAAAAAAATAAAACAAAAAAAAAAATACCCTGATTCTTTCTATATTCCAAATATGTAGTTCTTTATCTAGATGTGACTGGCATTTTCCATCATGTGTTCATTGGAATTGTTTTAGGTCCTTGTAATTCTGAGAAAGGGGAAGTCTATCAAAATCAGTGATCCTAGACTGTAGCTCTTACTGTGTATAAGATTCTCCTGGTTCTGCTCTCCTCACTCAGCATCTTATAAGTTCATATAGGTCTTTCTAGGTTTATCTAAAGTCTGCCAGTTCATCATTTCTAACAACACAATAGTATTCCATTACATTCATAAACCACAACTTGTTTAACCATTCTTCATTTGATTGCCATCCAGTTCATTTGCATTTCTTGGCCACCACAAAAAGAGATGCTACAAATATTTTTGTACATGTGTGTCCTTTTTCCATTTTTATGATCTCTTTGGGATACAATTGTAGAAGTGTTATTGCTGGGTCAAAGGGTATGCACATTTTTATAGCCCTTTGGGCATAGTTCCAAATTGTTCTCCAGAATGATTGGATCAGCTCACAGCTCCACTAACAATGAATTAGTGTTCCAACATTACAACATCTTCTCCAATATTTATTAATTTTCTGTCTTGTGGATGTTAACCAATGTGATAGGTATGGTTTAGGACCTCAGAGAAGTTTTGTTTTGCATCTCTCTAATCAATAGTTATTTAGAGCATTTTTATGACTATAGATAGCTTTAATTCCTTCCTCTGAAAATTACTTGTTCATATTCTTTAACCATTTAGCAATTGGGCAATGACTTGTATTGTTGTAAATGTGATTCAGTTCTCTATATATTATAGAAATGAGGTTTTTTGAGAGATACTGATCATAAAACTTCTTTCCCAGTTTTATACTTCCCTCCTAATTTTGATTGCATTGGTTTTCTTTGTGCAAAAACTTTTCAAATTAATGTATTCAAAATTTTCCCTATCTGTATCTCTTGTTTGATCAAAAATTCCTCCATTCTCCAAAAATCTGATAGATACACTACTCCTTGCTCCAATAATTTGTTTATAGTATAAACCTTTTTACCTAGACTGTATACCCATTTGTAATTTATGTTGGTATACAGTGTCAGATGTAGGTCTATGCCCAGTTTCTGCCATACTATTTCCCAATTTTCCCTGCAGTTTTTGTCAAATGGTGAGTTCTTATCCCAGAAGCTGGGGTCTTTAGGTTTATGAAACAGTAGATTTCTATAATCATTGACTACTGTGTTATGTACCTAAACTGTTCCACTGATCTACCCTTCTATTTCTTAGTCAGTACCAAGTGGTTTTGATGATTGCTGCTTTATAATACAATTTAAGATCTGGTATGACTAGGTAACTTTCTCTACCATTTCTTTTCATTAATTCCCTTGATATTCTGGACCTTTTGTTCTTCCCAATGAATTTTGATAGAATTTTTTCTAACTCTCAAATTAATTTTTGGTAGTTTGACTGGTTCCCTTTTAATTCTAATAAAGACTACAGAGTCTTCAGCATTTTAGAAGGGATCTTCATGTTCTAGTTCTTGTCTTATAAATTCATTTTTATCTAATATACCAAGATATGAACTTTTTGGATGAGATAGAGTCTATGTGACTTAAAAATAGCAATAGATATGAAATTAGAAGAAATTATTTGAAAACCATACTCTGAAATAACATGTTGTTGGTAAAACTGTGAATTGTTCCAACCATCTTGGAGAGAAATCTACTAATAGATAAATAAAGTGTCATTGCCCTTTGACCCAGAAATCTTGCTGCTAAGAAAATACCTCAAGGACATTGATGATTAAAAAATGTCACAAATATACTAAAATAGTCATTGTAATAATTTTTGGACTAGCAAATAATTGTAAGTAAAGTAGATGCCCACTTCTTGGGGAAGGACCAGACTAATTATGGCACATGGATACAATGGAATACTATTTTATCATATGAAACAATAAAGGGAATACTGGGTTACATGAGTGACAAACAAAATGAAGTACTAGACATTTTCTCTGATTGCTACAGCTTCCAAATCTCTCCAAAAAAAGAAATTATGTACAGAAGATAAAATAATTTGAGCTATATCTGATGTCTCATAAACCTAGAATCCAAAAGAAAGCCAAACAGAAACAAAACATGAACTGACACTGAAACTGGGCTCATTTGGCACCCCTTTCCCACTTTCCAAGCTATTGGAAGTGAGGATACAATGGATCCAATGACTTGATATTGGCTTGTAAAAAAAAAAGCACTCTCTATACCCCAATCTACCCTCTTACTTTTCAGTGCTATGAAGAACTTGATTCCTGTAAAGGCACACATGAGCAGCTTTCCACAGAACTGCTGCTGTGAACACCTTTCAAGATTGTGATTACAGAGTATAGTGAACTCTCTATTTATTCAATAACAAATCAGAGAAAAACATTCATAGAAAATCATGATACAGCATTCATAATGTTACAACTTATTACAGAAAATCAAAATACAACAATCTCCATGTCACAACTCAACAACCTATCACTAAAATGGACATGTATTTTTCACCAAAGTAGTCACATAGTTTTAAACAAAGTAAATTTATTTAGTCCATCACAAAATCCTTGATTCAATCACAAAGTACAAAAGTCAAAGTTCTCTAGCCCTAGGTTACAGTAAATCATAATCTTCTCAGTCAGTACACAATATCCAAATAAAGTTTTCTTTCAGCTTGACTTGAGACTGGCTCTCAGTTTCCATGGTTCTTCTCCCATGTTCCCAGCTCCAACTGTCACCTGGGTTCAAAGGTAGGCAGCTCCCATTTCCTTGTCCAGCTCCTTGCCCAGGTCTTCATGCAATTCTCATTCCATGTTGAAATTCACAGTATCCAGTTCACCTCAGGTTCTTCACAGTTCCTGTTTCTGGGAAGACAAAGCTTGACAGAGCCATAATAATATCGATACACATTCACAGCACCATCATCAATTCACTGTCTTCCTGAAAAATCAACTCAGATCCACAAACAAAATCTGAGAACTTAACACAAATCATCAACATAGAAATCAACACAAACCCACAAACAAGGTCCAAGAGGTCAGCACAAATCATCAGTAAAAATACAAATCCTCTTCCAGGGCTTCCATCAAGGTCCCAGGGCTTCTGTACAAAGTATCACAAACATCAACACAAACTGATGAGACAGAGTGCTGGGATACCACAAATTTTCTTCTTCTTGACTCTGCCACCACAAGAGTCTTCTTCTCAATTCTCCTGTCTCTAGCCCTGGGCCTCTCCTTACATATGGTCATTAGCTCCTCCCCTACTTGTTGCAATAGTTCTGGAGTTCTAGGGTTCGCAAGTTGTGGGGTTCACACAATCTGCTTCTTAACAGACTTGATAGAAGGCTCAAAAAAGAAAACTTGAAGGGGCGGCCAGGTAGCTCAGCGAGTAAGAGCACCGGCTCCAGTGTTGGGATGACCTGGGGATCGAATCTGGGCTCCGACACTTAGCACGACACCCAGAAATAACTGGCCGTGTAACCTTGAGCAAGTTACTTAACCCTGATTGCTTAA
>NW_027187308.1:1949576-1993305 GCF_028583685.1 Petaurus breviceps papuanus | reverse complement strand
AAAAAAAAAAAAAAAAAAAAAAAAAAAACTTGAACTGAAACATGGTATTAATTCAATAACCTGAAACAAGGAGTGAAATACGTCTGTGGTTGCCATTACAACTCCATATTGTAAAATTTTGATCAGACTGCTACAGCTATATTGTGCACAGTCTAAAACAATATCACTGAGGAAATGGAAAAAATCATTATGCATCAATTAAACAAAAAAAAAAACAAACAATAAACCAGGAGATGTCATCGTGCTGTCAGATAAAGCAAAAACAAACATTCGAAAAATGTAAAGATATAAGCAAGAAAACTATATTACACTGAAAGGTACCATAGACAACAGACAAATGTAAGTAGGTAACTTTTATACTCCAAATGCCTTAGCATCCAAGTTCATTAAAAAAAACATCATTTAGGCTTCAAAATTATATACAATTACATGCATTGACTACAATAATATAAATGGAAACACCAAAAACAAATTGCTCCTTATGCTCAGAAATTATGGTGACCAAAGTTGAACAAAAAGAAGAGGTATGAAAATTTACCTCCCTTCTTTAACTTGCTGGTTAGTTTTGTTGAAAGATTTTTGGTTTTTTTTTTGTTTGTTTTTCTTTTTTTTTATGTAGTATAGCTTTCTGGGAGGGGAATGGGGTTGATTTATTGGGATACATAGGTGATATGAAAACAAAAGTTATTGATAAAGTTTAAGAATAACAGAAAATAAACACTGCTCTACAAATCACTTTACTACTCTCACTCTTACTTTCTTCATAGGCAAAATGGGAATAAGAACATATTGGATTTCAGACCTCAGTGATTTGCTCATCCTTCCCTGTGGGTTTTCATTGTCTTACCCCTAGAGATTTCATTCTCTCTCACCTCCCTTCCTTTCATATCAGCCCCATGAAATAGATTTTCATAAGCAGAATTTTTCAATTCTTTTGAATTTTGGTGTGAGGATTAAGTGAAATAACAATAGTAAAGCTTTATAAATCATTTTAAATATGATTAAAATGATTATTTTAAGTAATCCTAAGAACATATAAGCTTCCTGAAGGCAAAAACTTTTACTCATTTGTCTTTGCATAACTGCAACTACAAATTACAAACAACATTCATTTTAATACCAGAGGAGTGCATGAAGATCATAAGCAATGATGCATACTAGCAGAGGTCTGCAATTCCTTTGGTCCTTTGAAATATGAATTGTTATTTTCCTGCTTGTTTCAGGACATGTATATAATTCAGTAGTAGAGTTGATTGGCTTTTTTCTTGTGAGAGGTATTTATGTAGATTTTAATTAATTATTTTTAATTACCAATCCTTTTGGATATAATTACTATTTATTTTTTATTTACTGTCCTGTTTTTCTAAAAGCAAATATATTTGGGCCAGCTCCTACTACTAAAAATAACATAGATTTGTAATTTATCAAGGTTGCATTAATTCTTACAGGCCTCTGGGGCCTAATTTTGTACTTTGAAGTCTTCAAGGAGTCATGTATTATATTAGATCCTGTGACCTATTTCCAAAAATGAACAATTTATTGCCTCTTACCAATCCTAGTAGGCCCTTAGTGTCTCAGTTTAGAATTCTAACTAATTTATCTCACTAAAGGGATAAATATCTCAGGGCCTTTCTTCTGTCTTTTTTTCTCTGCCTACTTTTAAAGGACTCTTAACTATTTGCTTTATTGATAAAAGATTTATGTTAATTGGACTTATCGTTAATTTTCAATGCTGTTATGTTGGTAGGGTTTTTTTTTTTTAAATTGTATTACTTATCTTTATTACTCAAACTTGCACTCACAATTTGGGTGCCCTCTGGTACAGGAGTTCATTGGAGCCAGCTTAAACAGGCTCAAGATCCAATTGTTAAATATTCACTGTTAGCATTTTCTTCTCTAAAATGAGAAAATACTATAAACCAGAGCTTGATTTATTATTTTGAAGTTTTTGATGGAGAAATTGTTAATAATGCAGATTAAATTTAAAAGAGTGTCAGAAAGTCAGTTGTTAAATAACTAGTATATTCCTGCCTGGGGGCCAATTACTGAAGACTCCAAGTATTCTGTGGATGCAACTTCCTAAAACTATAATTGAATTTCCAAATCTCCACCAGTACATTTACAATTTATTTAGTGAGCTAGAAGCCCTAAATTGTTCAAGTTAAAAGCATTTGATAAGATTACAGCATAAATAGAGCATTGACCTGGAGTAAGGAAGACTCATTTTCATGAGTTCAAATCCAGCAACAGACACTTACTAGTCATATAACTGGGCATGTCACTTAACTCTGTTTACATCAATTCCTTATCTGAAAAATAAACTGAAGAAGAAAATGACAGACCACTCCAGTATCTTTGCCAAGAAAACCCCAAGTGAGATCCTAAAAAGCTGGATATGACTGAAACAAATGAACAATAACAACAAAAACTGAAGTAAAAGACATTCATGGGGCAGAGTCAAGATGGTGGAGTAAAAGCAGGAACTTGCTTGAGCTCCTGCTGCAACCACCTCTCATACCTATAAAATATGACTCTAAACAAATTTTAGAGCTACAGAACCCACAAAATGACAGAGAGAAACAAATTTCCTGCTGAAGGCAGCCTAACAGGCTGACAGGAAGGTTCTATCCCACAAAGTTGAGAGCGCAGCGCTGTCCTGCATTAGTCCCTCTGGCCCAGACTAATGGCCCAGACTGGCCAGAACAAACTTCAGGAGAGTGAATCACTGGCAGATATGGTTGTTTCCAGACTTCTCAACCCATAAACACCAAAAAGAAAGTAAAAGGTCAGTAGGGAACTCAGTTAGACCTGGGTGAGAGAAGAGTGTGGTCTGGCCCTTGCCCCAGGGTGGGAGAGGTGGCAGAGATATAGCAGCTGCAGCTGTTGCTGTGTGGCTTGCTCTAGAGCTCCTGGTTTGCAGATTTTATGGAGACTAAGTGACCACTCAGAGGCCAATCACTCTTCCTTTGAAATGTTTGCATCTGGGTCTCACTCTTGGGTTGTGGTCCTGGGGTGAGGAATGTAAGAGTACCTGAGCTTGTGGTGGCTGTATAGAGGGTGCCCTCCTCAAAGTTCTAACAACAGTTGGCAAAACCCCAGAAATTTGGGACACAGCTCTCTCCATTCTGGAAGCAGAGTTCTACCATAGCAAAGAGCCCAAAAGTCAAGTAATTGGCTGGCAAGATGAGCAAACAGAGGAAGCACAATCAGCCACAGAAACTTTTTTTGGGGGGACAAAAGATCAAAACATGGAATAAGAAGAAGACAACAAAGTCAAATTCATCCACCAAAAGCCTCCAAGAAAAATATGAACTTCTTGCAGGCCAGTACACACACACACACACACACACACACACACACACACACACACACACACACACACACACACACACATATAAATTTATATGTATGTATAGAAGGGCGTATGTTTGTATAAGTATATATGTGAGTGTATGCATGTGTGTGTTCATGTATACATATACAGAGGGCACAGGAATAGTTGAATATGAAGGGGTGATATCTTAATAGTAAAATTAAGAGGTGAAAGAGGAATATATTGAGAAAAGGAGAAAGGGAGAGATAGAATAGGGTAAATTATCTCACATAAAAGAGGCAAGTGAAAAATGTTACAATGGAGGGAAAGAGCAGGAAGGTGAAAGTGATTGAGTCAACCTTGCTCTCATTGTATTTGGCTTAAGGAGGGAATAAAATAAACACTCAATTGAATATCTTACCATACAGGAAAGTAGGGGGGAGGGGGTAAGAGGAGTGATGGTAAAAGGCAGTGCCAATTGGGGAAAGGGTAGTTAGAAACAAACACTTTTGAAAAGGGACAGGGTTAAAGGAGAAAATAGAATAAGTGGGGGGCAGGATGGAATGGAGGGAAATATAGTTAATCTTTAACAATATAACTACTATGGAAATGTTTTATGCAACTACACATGTACAACCTATGTTGATCTTCCCAGTGGGGGGTGGGTGAGAGGGAAGAAGGGAAAAAAATCTGGAAATCAAAGTTTTAAAGACAAATGTTAAAAAAAAAACTGTTTTTTTACAAGTAATTGGGAAATAAGATATACAGGCACTGATGTATAGAAATTTATCTTGCCCTACAAGAAAGTTGGGGGGGGGGAGGATAGGGAAGGATATAAGAGAGAACAGATTAGGGGAAGGGGTAATCAGTAGGCTCACTAGTTCAGGGTGGGGGTAGGGGAGAGAGGGAGAAAACATGTAATTCAAAATCTTTTGGAAACAAATGTTGAAGACTAAAAGTAAATAAATTATTTTTTAAATGACAGCAAAAGAACAATGGGACTTAAATAGCTTTCTCATAAAGCTGAATTCACTCTTTAATTTTGAAAAAGTGGGTGTCCATTAAACTCTTAAGAAGTGTGGCATGCACATAAGGAGCTCATATAGCCATGGTACGTGAGAAAGAGCAATTATACTTTCTGGGCTGCTGATGTCTTGTCAATGCTACTGTTAAGCTATGTGCCATAGTCTCCACTAGACATAGTTTCACTCTGCCTATAGTCTCTCTCTTGCACCAACTTCTTTTGCTAATGAAATCACATGTTTTAAGAAAATCCAGAGCCATTACCTTAGAAAGGGCAGGAACTATGCAATTCTGCTCCCTCAGAGCCCTTGCTCTGAGATCTGCAACCTCCCAGAAAGTTGCTGTCCTTTCCTCTCACTCATAATTAAGCTCAATTCTACCACTAGACTCTGTTTCACTGAATGCTACCATTTGCTTTTCCTTCAATAGCATTTCATATGAGGAAGAGGAAGAAAGAGAAGCTTTCACTTCCATTCCCAAATACCATATTTACCAAAAGATGAAAAGGGAAAAGTTAAAAAGAAAATTTTCAATGTGAGTATTTTTGCTAAGGAAACAAGCAAAACTACCCAGCAAAATTGAGTATCATGTTTCAGGAAAAAATATGGTCATTCAGTGAAATAGAGGACTTGCAAGCATTCTTAATGAAAAAAACAAGAGTTGAATAGAAAATTTGACATTCAGATAAAGAAGCAAAAGAAGCTTGAGAAGGTAAACAGGAAAAAGAATACATAAGCCACTTATCAGATTTGAACTATTAACATTCCTACATGGAAAAATGATAATTGTAATTGATGAAACTTTTTTTCAGTATGAAAATAGTTGAAGAGAATAGAAATATATATGTCTATATCAGAGGGTATATGGGCATATGAATACTTATGTGAATGTATGTATATATGTTTACAGGTATACATAGATAGAGGGCAGAGGAACAAGTTAATAGGAAGGGATGATACTTAAAAGCTAAAATTAAGTGGTGAGAGAGGAATATAATGAGAGAAGATGGAGAGAGACAGAATGGGATAAACTATCTCATATAGAAGAGGCAAAGGGAAAATGGTTACAATGGAGGGGAAGAATAGGAAGACAAAAAAGAATGGGTCAATCTTATTCCCTTTGAATTTGCCTCAGGGAGGGAATGACACACATACTAAATAAGGTATCTCACCCTGCAGGAAATAGGGGGAATGGGGATGAGAGAGGGGATTATGGAAGGGAGGGCAGGCTTGGAGGAGGGAGGGAAGTTGGAAACAATCACTTTTGAAAAGGGATGGGATCAAAGTAGAGAATAGAACAAGTGGGTGGTGGGATAGGACAGAGGGAAATATAGATAGTCTTTTACAATATATCTTCTATGTTAATGCTTTGCATTAGCTACACATGTTTAACCTATCCTGAACTGCTTATCTTCCCAGTAAGGGTGGGTGCCAAGGGAGGAAGGGAATGAATCTGGAATTCAAAGTTTTAAAATCAAATGTTTAAATTTATACTATTATTAATACTATTTTACATGTAATTGGGAAATAAGATATACAGGCACTGTGGCATAGAAATCTACCATGTCCTACTGGAAAAGTCAAAGGGGTTATGGGAGAAGATATGAGAGAGAACAGATTGGAGGGGTGATTATACTGTGGGATTGCTATTTTGGGGTGGTGGGTAGGGGAAAAATGGGGAGAAAATTTGTAACTCAAAATCTGGTGGAAATTAATTATTTAAATCAGAAGTTAATAAAGCATTTAAAAATTTTTTAAAAATTTAAAAAAATAGGCAAAACTACGAAGCAAACCTGGATTTAGTTTTGTTGATTGTCTAAACTTACTAGAAGCAAGAAGGAAATGTTAATGTAAATGAAATTGTAAAATTTACCATGTATTGTATATATGTATACATAAGCAATGTGTGAATATATATATACTGTATATACATGTGATATATGACAGATATTACATGTGTATACATGTCATGCTTACACACACACAATGAATAAGAAACTAGCTATAGCAATGCATATTTCTATCTTTTCTGTACCAGAGTATCTTATTGGTTCACACAGGGGTAAAATGTCTTTCCAAGGATCACAAAGAGCACATGTGTCAGAAGCAGTGTGTGAACCCAAGTGTTTCCATCTTTTTTGTCTCTGTGAAAGAAGTAACTAAATTCTCAAACCCAATTACTATTATTATTCCTTCAGTATCACAGAGGTTAGTGGTGAGGGGTCCCTATGGTCTGGAAAATCTGTGTAAAAATGTTTGCCCCCCCCCCTTTGTATTAATTATAATGGTATTAAAAGATAAAATATGCAGATGTTATATAATACTATACCTATATTTTAATTATTTTTGAGGTCCTATTTTTTCTTTTTAATTTGCTGGCCTTCCCATGTCATCCACAACATCCAAAAAGCTCCCCAAAAGGTTCCATTTAATTTCTTATGCCAACCCACAATATATTGAAACTACAATGGGGAAAGTCATCATGTGGAAGAGATAACTATAGATTTGCCTTAAATGCTATTATTTATACTTCATAAAATACAAAGTCGCCTTAAAGATTTGTTTGCTTATGTCTCTAGGCAATTATAGTGAATTTTAACTAAATTAATAAATTTGCTAATGATTGATATAATACATTCTGTCTCTTTAATTGTGGGTTTTGTTGGCCAGGAATACAATTCCCTTTTTGCTTTTTTCCTCTTAAACATAAGTTACAAGAGGGGGCAGAGTCAAGATGGTAAGTAGAAACAGGACTTCTTCATGGCTACTGATCCCACCTACCCTGATTCATGTAAAATGTGACTCTGAAGAAGCTCTGGAGCTACGGAACATGCAAAATGACACAGAGAAGGCAACCTCCCACTAACACGGCCCACCAGGCTGGCATGAAGTGGCCATCACAGTGCTCTGGGAGCTGAACCCAGGCCCTAGGGAGTCAGAGGTTTTAGCCTAAGGTCAGGCCTGACCAGCCTCTAGCTGGAGGGACTACAGAGCACCAGCAGCTGTGGAGGTTTCCAGAAATATCAACACATAGATGCCGAGGACAAAGTAAGAGGTCAGAGCAGTATCCATGTAGGTATCCAGTAGTTTCAGAGGGCTGTCAGACATTGCCCCCAGGGCCAGATATGTCTGAGGTATGCCAGCCCGGTAGCTGTAGCCATGTGACTGTTCAGCTCCTGGACTGCATATTGTAAGGGGACCAAGTGATCAGTCTTAGGGGTAATCCCTATTAATTAAACCTACTAGGATCTGGATTGCAGTCTAGGGTGGAGGTCCTGGTGTGTGTGACCAGCTTGCCAGAGCATGTGGAGACTACATAGATGGCACCCAACTAATACCTTTGGCAGCTGAGGAAATGAAGCTCCCCTGTCTGGTAGCTGAATCCTACTGTAGCATAAAGCTCAAAAGTCAAGTAATTGAGCAGCAGCATGAGCAAATGAGGGTAGCAAAGCAAGCAGACCAAACCAACTTTACAATCCTTTTTTGGGGAAAAAAATGATCAACATATGGAACAGGAGGAAGACAGCAAAGGCAGAACTCCTTCATCAAAACCTTCCAAGAAAAATATGAACTGATTATGGGCCATAGAGGAGCTTAAGAAGGATTTTGAAAACTAAATAAGAGAAATGGCGGAAAAATTGGGAAGAAAAATGAGAATGATTCAAGAAAATTATGAAATAACAGTCAACAACCTGACTGAAGAAAATAACACCATAAAAAATAGACTAACTCTGAGCGGCACACAGAGGCAGGCCAAGAAGGTGAGTGGTGCCCAGAGGCAGGACAGGAAGAGGCTTGATCAATTCAGGGGGCAAGTTGTCCCACCAACCACAAGGGCCACTACCAGGCCTATCACCAAAGGGTTGGGACTAGAGACAGCAAGATAAGAACCAAATGCCAGGGCCCCTCTCCGGGACAGCAAATATTCCTGGGACTACCATTCCATAGCCCAGAAGTTTAAAAAAATAAAGCCCCTATTAGGACCTCCAAGCACCAGGATGCCACTGTGATCCCCGCCTGCTCCAACACACCTGACCTCTGACCCTGAAAATAAAGTAACTATTGCCCCAGTGCAGAACCCTCTACAGTAAAGGCTTGGGATACCTAGAGAAAGGGCATGACTAGGGCCCTGCCTCAAAATGGGTAGAAAGCAGACTACAAAAATTCTGGAGTCCTACTATCCTCAGAGGGAGGAAAAAACTCAGAGGGAGGTAATGTGGACTCCACACACACAGCTAAAACATCAACAGGGAATGGGTCCCAGGCATAGAAAGCTCTCCTAGATGAGCTCAAAAGGAACTTTGAAAATCAAATGAGAGATAGAAGACAAAATGAATAATTCTCTCAAACCAAAATTGCAGAATTAGAAAAACGTTATAATGAAGAAAACATCTCTCTAAAAAGAAAAGTGTATGACATGGAAAAGGAGCTCCAAAAATTAACCAAGGAAAATGATTTGTGAAAAACTAGAATCAACCAAATTGAAACAAATAACTATGAGAAACCAGGAGTTAGTCAAACAAAACAACAAGAATGAAAAATTAGAAAAAGAGGTAAAATATCTCAATGCAAAAATAACTGATGTGGAAAACAGATCCAGGAGAGATAATCTGAGAATCATAGGCCTACCAGAAAATCATGATGAAAAAATTAGGCTGGACAACATTCTCCAACAGTCCATTAAGGAAAACTTCCCTGAGATACTAGAACCTGAGGGTAAAATAGAAATCGAGAGAATTAACTGGACCACTACTGAAAGAGATCCCAAACTGAAAGGTCTTTGAAATGTTGTGGGCAAACTCCAGAACTACCAGATAAAAGAGAAAATACTTCAAGCAGCCAGAAAGAAACAATTCAAATATTGAGGATCCACAGTGAGGATCTCACAGGATTTGACAGCCTCTACACTGAAAGATCGGAGGCAGTGGAATACAATTTTCTGGAAGGCAATAGAGCTCAGGTTAAAACCAAGGATCACCTCCCCAGCAAGACTGAGCATATTCTTCCAGGCAAAGAGATGGTCATTCAGTGACATAACAGAGTTCCAGACCTTCCTGATGAAAAAGCCAGAGCTCAATGGAAAATTCTACCTCCAATTATGAGATGCAAGAGTGACATAGAAAAGTAAACAAGGAAAACACACACACACACACACACACACACACACACACACACCCTGACATTTAATAAGAGCAAACTGTTTATACACAAGTAAAGGGTATGAATTTAAAATATACAAAATTACAATTAAAAAAATCTTATTAAGGTCTACAAAGGGACTGCAATGGAAGAAGAGGAATGAATGAAGTGCAAAAGGATAAATTATGGCACACAAAGAGGCATAAAAACAATATAGCTGAAGAAAAGAAGAGAGAGAGATGAGTATCATATGAGCTTTACCCTCATTGGCTCTGGTTCAAGGAGGGAATAACAACCAGTTAAGCATAGGACTTTATGGAGAAGAAACACAAAAAATATCATATTAGAGGGAAATAGGGGAGGGACAAGAGCTTGCATGAGATTTTTTCCTGTCACTCTTGATGCGAAGAAGAAATAACTTACTTCATTAAGTATAAAAATATCCTACAGGTAGTAGGAGGGGAAAAGGGCTACAAAAGGGGGAGGGTGGTTAGCAGGGAGGGAAGAAGTAAGGGTAAAGGGGAGATAAAGGGAGGGGGGGTGATAAGGGAATATTGAGGGAGGTGGTGGTCAAAAGGAAAACTAAAAAAGGGCAGAAGGGAGAAGGGAGGGAAAATATGAACATTAACAGGGACAGGAATAGGACAGAGGAAAAGAAACAGATAACAATCAAAACCATAAATGTGAATGGAATGAACTCTCCCATAAAACGACAACAGGTAGCAGAATGGATAAGAAATCATAATCCTACAATATGCTGTTTACAAGAAGCACATCTGAAACAGAGGTATATACACACGGTAAAGGTAAAAGGATGGAGTAAAATATATCATGCCTTAGCTAAGGTAAAAAAAGCAGGGGTAACAATCCTCATCTCAGATACAGCAAAAGCAAAAATTAACCTAAATAAAAGAGATAAGGAAGGAAATTCTATCCTGTTAAAAGGCACCATCGAGAATGAAGCAATATCAATACTTAACATATTTGCACCAAGTGGTATAGCATCCAAATTCCTAGGGGAGAAGGTAAAGGCATTTGAGGAAGAAATAAATAGTAAAACTATACTAGTGGAAAACCTTAATCCTCCCCTCTCTGAACTTGATAAATCTAACCTCAAAATAAACAAAAAAGAAGTTAAGGAGGTGAACAGGATTTTAGAGAGGATAGGTATAATAGATCTCTGGAGAAAACTGAATGGGGATAAAAAGGAATATACTTTTTTCTCAGTGGTTCATGGCACATACTCAAAAACTGACCACATTCTAGGGCATAAAAACCTCACAATTCTATGCAGTAAGGCATAAATATTAAATGCATCCTTCTCAGATCATGATGCAATAAAACTTATATTCAATAAAGGGCCAGGGAAAGACAGATTAAAAGCTAATTGGAAATTAAACAATTTAATCCTAAAGAATGAGTGGGTCAAACAAGAAATTATACAAACAATAACTAATTTCATTTGAGAGAATGATAATAATGAGAAAACATACCAAAATTTGTGGGATGCATTAAAGGCAGTTCTTAGGGGAGTTTTTATATCCCTGAGTGCATACATGATTAAATTAGAGAAAAGGGAGTTCAACGAATTGGGCATGCAATTGAAAAACCTAGAAAAAGAACAAATTCAAAATCCCCAATTAAATACTAAATTAGAAATATTGAAAACAAAAGGAGAGATTAATAAAATTGAAATTAAGAAAACTATTGAATTAATATATAAAACTAAGAGCTGCTTTTATGAAAAAACAACAAAATTGATAGAACCTTAGTCAATATAATAAAAAAAAGAAAGAAGTAAACAAAATTATGAGTATCATAAATGAAAAGGGTGAATCTACCTCCAATGAAGAGGAAATCAAAACAATAAATAGAAATTATATTATCCAATTGTATGCACATAAATTTGACAATCTTGGGGAAATAGATGAATATTTATAAAAATACAAGTTACTCAGATTAGCTGAAGAGGAAGTAAATTACTTAAATAACCCCATCTCAGAAAAAGAAATTGAACAAGCCATCAGTCACCTACCAAGGAAAAAATCCCCAGGGCCAGATGGATTTACTAGTGAAGACTATCAAACATTTAAAGAAAAATTGATTCCAATACTCTACAAACTGTTTGGGAAAATTAGTGAAGAAGGAATCCTACCAAATTCTTGTTATGACACAGATATTGTACTGATACCTAAAACAGGAAGAGATAAAAAAGAAAAAGAAAATTATAGACCAATCTCCCTCATGAATATAGATGCAAAAATTTTAAATAAAATACTAAAAAAAAAGACTATAGCAACTTATCTCAAGAATAATACATGTTGTTCAGGTAGGATTTATTCCAGGAATGCAAGGATGGTTTAATATTAGGAAACAATCAGTATAATTGATCATATTAACAATAAAACTAGCAGAAACCACATGATCATCTCAATAGATGCAGAAAAGGCTTTTGACAAAATACAACATCCTTTCCTATTAAAAACATTAGAAACTACAGGAATAAATGCAGCCTTCCTTAAAATAATACATAGCATCTTTTTAAAGCCATCAGCAACTATTATATGTAATGGGGGAGAAGCTAGAATCATTTCCCATAAGATCAGGGGTGAGACAAGGGTGTCCACTATCACCCCACTTATACAATCTGGTCCTAAAAATGTTAGCAGTAGCAATTAGAGAAGTAAAAGAAATCAAAATAATCAAATTAGGCAAAGAAGAGACTAAGCTATCATTCCTTGCAGATGATATGATGATATACTTAGAGAATCCTAGAGAATCAAGTGAAAAATTACTTGAGACAATAAATAAATTTGGCAAAGTTGCAGGATATAAAATAGACCCACACAAATCCTCGGCATTCCTATATATTTCCAATGAAATTCAACAGCAAAAGATAGAAAGAGAAATCCCATTTAAAGGTACTGCAGACATTATAAAATATTTGGGAATCTACCTGCCAAAACAAACTCACGACCTATATGACTGTAACTACAAAACACTTTTCACACAAATAAAGTCAGATCTAACTAATTGGAAAAATATCAATTGTTCGTGGCTGGGTCGAGCTAATATAATAAAAATGACAATTTTACCTAAATTAAATTATATATTTATTGCCATACCAATTAATTTACCACAAAACTACTGTATAGAGCTAGAAAAAATAGTAGCAAAATTCATCTGGAAGAACAAAAGGTCCAGAATATCAAGGGAATTAATGAAAAGAAATGCTAAGGAAGGTGGACTAGCTATACTAGATTTCAATCTGTATTATACAGCACCAGTCATCAAAACAACTTGGTACTGGCTGAGGAATAGAGGATTGGATCAATGGAATAGATTAGGCATGCAAGAATCATAAGTCAAGGGCTATAGTAATCTATTGTTTGATAAACTCCCAGACCCTGGTTTTTGGGATTAGAACTCACTATTTGACAAAAACTGCTGGGAAAACTGGAATATAGTGTGGCAGAAACTGGGCATCGACCATTATCTAACACCATATACCAAAATAAAATCTAAATGGGTGTGTGATCTAGGTATAAAGGTTGATACTGTAAGTAGTGTCAGAAAACAAGGAATAGTTTACCTGTCAGACTTGTGGAGAGGGAAAGACTTTATGACTAAAGAAGAATTAGAGAACATCATAAAATGTAAAATGGATAATTTTGACTACATGAAATTGAAAAGCTTCTGTAAAAACAAACTAATGTAACCAAGATTAAGGGGGAGGTGGGAAATTGGAAAAGAATCTTTACATCCTATGTCTCTGACAAAGGGCTCATTTCTAAAATATACAGAGAATTGAGTCAAATCTACAAGAATACAAGTCGTTGCCCAATTGATAAATGGTCAAAGGATATGAAGAGGCAATCTTCAGAGAAAGAAATTAAAGATATCTATAAGCACATGACTAAATGCTCTAAATCACTATTGATTAGAGAAATGTACATCAAAACAACTCTGAGGTACCACATCTCACCAGTCAGATTGGCTACGAGGACAAAACAGGAAAATGACAAATGCTGGAGAGGATGTGGGAAAATTAGAACACTAATGCACTGCTGGTGGAGTTGTGAACTGATCTAGCATTTCTGGAGATCAAACTGTAATTATGCCCAAAGGGCTATAAATACTTTCATATCCTTTGACCCAGCAATACCACTCCTAGTGTTGTATCCCAAAGAGATCATAGAAATGGGAGAAAGACCCATATGTACAAAAATTTTTATAGCAGCTCTTTGTGGGGGCAAAGAGTTGGAAATTAATGGGGTGCCCATCAATTGGGGAATGGCTGAACAAATTGTGGCATATGCATCTTATGGAATACTATTGTGCTATAATAAATGAGGAGCAGACGGTCTTCATTACCTGAAGAGGCTTATACAAACTGATGCTGAGTGAGAAGAGTAGAACCAGGAGAAATTTGTACACAATTACAGACACAACGTTTGTGTGATGACCAACTTTTATAGCCTGGACTCTTCTCAGCAATGCAGTGATATAAGTCAATCCCAAAAGACTCATGATGGAGAGAAATATGTGCATCCAGAGAAAGAACTAGAAAGAACTGAGTTTATATCCAGGTGGAAGCAAAATACCTAATATTTTTCTTTTTCTTGTTTGGTTATATGTCTCCTTTACCATTTTTCATTCCATCTGATACAATCCATCTTTACAACCTGAATAATGTACAATGTGAAAGTATTTACAGATCCTATAGTTGACTATATGCCACCATGGGGGGGGGGGGGAAGGGAGGGAGGGGGACAAAATGTGAAACTCAAAGATTTGTGTAATTGAATCATGTAAACTAAAAGGAAACAAACAAATTAATTAAAAAATTAAAAATTAAATTAAAAAATGCCAAAGATAAAGCAAAAGGTTAGTCAGAAAATTCTGTTGGACAAGCGTGAGAGAAGAGTGTAGTGGGGCGCTTAACCCCAGGGGGGTAGAGGTCTTGTAGTTGGTGGTGCCTATCACAGTAAGGTGGCTACTTCCAGAGCTCTAGGCCCACAGATAGTGGGGAGACCAAGCAGCAGACCAGTGGGCAATTCCAGAATATCATTGCTGGTGCTGAGGTAGTAATCTCTTGCTTTCTGCTGCATGGATTTGTGCCCCAATCTTGGGTGGCATTCCTAAAGTGAGGAGGAGTGCTGGCATGGCAGAGCTTGCTTAGGCTGTGCAGCAGCAGTCCTCTTCACAGTTCTGAGGCAGGTGCCTAGAAGAGGCTCTGACAAAAACTGAACAAACCCCAAGAAATTTGGGACACAGCATTCTCCATTCTGGAAGCAGAGCTCTACTATGGCAAAGAGCTCAAAAGTCAAGTAAGTGGTTGGCATGGTGAGCAAATAAAGGAAGAGAAATAGGATTATAGAATCATTCCTTGGTGACAAAGATCACAACATAGAACAGAAAGAAGACAACAAAGTCAAAACTCCTTCATCAAAAGCCTCCAAGAAAAATATGAATTGATTACAGGCCATGGAAGAGCTCAACAAGTATTTTGAAAATCAAGTAAGAGAAGTAGAAGAAATATAGGAAGAGGAATGAGAGTGATACAAGAAAATCAAGAAAAGGGAGCCAACAGCTTACTAAAGTAATCTGCCCCCCCCAAAATACTGAAGAAAATAACACTTTAAAAGATTGCCTAACTCCAATGGCAAAAGACGTCCAAAAAGTGAACAAAGAGAAGAATGATGACTTAAAAAGAAAAATTGGCCAGATGGAAAAGGAAGTTTAAAATCTCACTGAAGAAAATAATTCCTTCAAAATTAGATTGGAGCTAATGATTTTATGAAAAATCAAAATATTTTAAAACATCCAAATTAATGAAAAAAATAGAAGGCAATGTGAAATATTATATTGGCAAGCAAAATTGTTCTTACCTCCTTGTTTAAGTACTTAGTTCCTTTTTTCAGCTCTCCAAGTACCTTTGAGCCTCACCTGTGATTATATTGGTTCTTTGTTGGAAACAGAACCTGTGAAGCCCACACTGGTAGGAACTTACCAAAGACAGGAATAGGAAGGATGTAACAGGGTGGAACAGAAAGTAGCTGATGATATAAAAGCTGGCGTATCTGGGGCTGAGCAGAACTGGGAAGAAAGATGGCTGTGGTGCTGGCCCTTTGTCTCTCTGTGTTGATGTTACTCTGTCAGATCTGTCTTTTGATACAAGACATTGCTGTTGTTACAGAAGCCCTGGGATGTTACTGCTGGTCCAGAAGTCCTGAAAGAGGACTTTCTTGCTGTCAGTTTACAGAAGTTCTGAAGGAGACTTTTTATTGATGTTTTCAGAGGTTCTGGGACTTTACTGATGATTTGTACTGATTTCTCATACAGAGGCTCTGTTTGTGGATTGATGATGGTGCTGGCAATGTGAATGAATGTTTTTTGTAGCTCTACTAAGCTTGATGTGTGTAGCTGCACTAGGAGCTGGACGAGGAGTTGGACCAGGAACTGGACTGGGAGTTGGAGAAAGAGTAAGACCAGGAGCTGGGAGCTTCCTCTAAATTCAGGAAACAGTTGGGTGAATTCAGACAACAGTTGGGTTTGTGGAAGAGAAACCATAGAGTTTGGGAGTCAGCGCCAAGTCAAGATGAAAGGAACTTTCCTTGGGTACTTAGTGCTGAGTGACAAGATCATCATTTACTTTAACCCAGGGGTGGGAGAACTATGTATTTTGTACTCCTTAAGTATGTTTGGAAGCCAGTCTCCAATCAAGATGAAAGAAGATTTTAGATGTGTGTATATATACATTTGTATGTATGTATAGGTGTATACATAGAGGGCATAGGGTGAGTTGATTATGAAGGGATACTATCTAAAAAAATAAAATTAAGAGGTGAGAGAGGAATATATTGGGAGAAGGAGAAAGGGAGAGAGAAAATAGGGTAAATTATCTCACATAAAAGAGGCACAAGAAAACTATTAGAATGGATGGGAAGAGCAGAGAGGTGAAAGGGAATGAGTCAAACTTACTCTTATTTGATTTGGCTTAAGGAGGGAATAACATACACATTCAGGGAATATTACCCTACAGGAAAGTAGGGGGAAGTGCATAAGGGGGGGGGGGATAATATAAGGGAGAGGAGAGGGGGGGAAGGGGTAGTCAGAAGCAAACAATTTTGAAAAGGGACAGGGTCAAAAGAGAAAATATAACAAATGGGGGGTGGAATAGGATGGAGGGAAATATAATTAGTTTTTCACACTATGACTACTATGGAAATGTTTTGCATAACTACACATGCATATTCTATATTGAATTACTTGTCTTCCCAGTGGTGGTGGGTAAGGAGGGAAGAGGAATAGAATCTGGAACTCAAAGTATTAAAAACAAATTTTTAAAAATTGATGTCATTATTACCAACACAATTTATGTGTAAAATATGATTAATCTCTAAACAACAAAATCTTAGATCTTATAACCAAAGCATACTTATAGACTGGATTTCCATAACAGGCAAATGTAGAAGCTAAAAACAGCCTAATTCCGTTGCTTTTCTCAAAATGTATTATTCCTATTAATTATCAAAAAACTTTTACATTACAATTTTGTCTTATTACCTTGTCTAATCCCTCACCCATTGGAAGACATAATTACTAGGAAAAATTATAATTATAACTTTAAATATATTTATAAATATAATTATATTCATATTATAATAATTCAGATATGTTCCAGTATCAATCTGTTATTTAATAGATTTAGTGTTGTACTTACAAAACTTCTTGACTATATAAATTTTGTATAAAAGGAAAAAGAGGGACAAAATATGTCATAGCAGAGGGGAAAAAAAATCCCTTAGCTCTTTAGGGAAAAAAGTGTTCCTTGGGTCCATTTGATTCCAGGAATGACTCCTATCTGACAATCAATCATATAGAAACATTATATTAAAGGCAACGTTTAGGATTAGCAAAGTGGAGAATTTTCCTTTACCAGAAAGGAAACAGCACAGTGGGGAAATAGAGTCAATAGGATCCTACCCATGCTGTTGCCTATGTCATCCTCGCAACATTTTCTAGGCACAAACACCCAGCTTTGCAGTCCACAAACTGCCACACATGTTATTTTCTACTATTAGCTTTATGACAATTCTGATAACTATCCTAAGTAATCAAAGTTCAAAATAATATCAACTAAACAGTCCCAGGAATTTTTACCCAAAATTGCAAAATTTCACTAACCACAACCTAGAGCATGAATACCTTTCCCAATGTTTCCTTAACAATTAACATTTCATTAATACTTATAAATTAAAATTACCCATATTCTGGAGCTTCAGACATACAGAAAATAACTAATAGTAGGAGGGAATAACATACACACTCAATTGGGTATTAAAATATGTTATAATATATTCCTAAAGGAAAAGTGTGTGTGTGGGGGGGTGGGAATGAGACCTCCATGTGACTCTGGCTCCCACCATCTCCAGTTCATGTAAAAGGGAACTCTAGACAAACTTTGGAGCTATAGAACCCACAAAATGAGACAGAGAAGCTAATCTCCTGCTGAGGACAGCCCAGAAGGCTGGAAGGAATTATCCAGTACAGTGCTCTGGGAGCTGAACCAAGCCCCATGTCAAGGTATTAGCCCCAGAGAGGGCCTGAGCAAATACCAGCTGGAGGGACTCCAGATTACCAGCAGCTGTGGCGATCCATAATTATCAACACATAGATGCTGAGGATATAGTTAGAGGTCAGTGCAGTGTGGATTTTAGGTCCTAGTAGTTGGGAGTGTGTCAGCTATTGTCCCCGGGGCAAAAAGCCACTGAGAGCTGTGGCTCAGCTGCCGCCATGTGGCAGCTTCAACTCCTGGCCTGCAGACTGTAGGGGGACCAAGCAATCTGTCTGAAGGGTAATTGCTATTGCTTTAACCTGCTTGGTCCTTGGATTGCGGTCTAGATTGGAGGACCTGGGGTTTGTGACCAGATTGCCACAGTGTGTGAAGGCTTCAGAGAGGGCAGTCAACTAATACCTCCAGCAGCTGAGAAAAACCCAGCATTTGGGATGAAGCTCCCCAGTCTGGTGGCAGCGTCCTACTGCAGCAAAAAGCCCCAAAGTCAAGTAAATGAGTGGGAAAATGACCATGCAAAGGAAGTAAAACAAGCAAAGCAATCCAACATTAGACTCTTATTTTGAGGACAAAAAGGATCAAACCATGGCACAGGAGGAAGAAAGTGAAGTCAGAAATTCTGCACAAGAAGCTTCAAAGGAAAATATGAGCTGCTTACAGGCCATATAAGACCTTAAGAAGCAGATAAGAGGAGGAAAAATTGGGAAGGTAAATGAGAACAACACAAGAAAATTATGAAATGACAGTCAACAGCCTGACTGAGGAAAATAACACCTTAAAAAACAGACTAACTCAAATGGAAAAGAGGCTCAAAAAAGGCAACAAAGAGAAGAATGCCTTAAAAAGCCGAATTTACCAGATGGAAAAAGAATCTCATTATTCACTGAGGAGAAACATTCCTTCAGAATTACATGGAAGCAAATGGAAGCTAATGACATTATGAGAAATCAAGATGCTGTTAAAAAGATCCAAACAAATGGAAGAATAGAAGACAATGTGAAATATGTCATGGGAAAAACCACTGACCTGGAAAATAGATACAGAAGAGATAATTTAAAATTTATTGGGGGGGCAGAGCCAAGATGGCAGAGCAGAAGCATGACCTTCCCATGGCTCAGGCTTCCACCTTCCCCAATCCATGTAAAAAGGGGACTCTAAACAAACTTTGGAGCTCCAGAACACACAAAATGACACAGAGAAGCTAACCTCCCACTGAGGACAGCCTAGCAGGCCCGCAGAATCCAGAGCAGCGCTCTGGGAGCCAAGCCCAGCACCACACCTAGCCTTTAGCCCCAGGGCAGGCCTGAGCAGCCACCAGTCAGAGGGACTCCAGATCAGCAGCAGCGGTGGCAGTTTCCAGATTTATCAGCACATAGATGCGAAGGACAAAGTGAGATGCCAGTGCATTCTGGACTTTGGGACCAGTAAGTGGGAGTGTGTGGCTTTTACCCCCAGGGCGAGAAGCTGCTGAAACACTGGCACAGCCAGCCAGTTCCACTTGGGAGCTTCAACTCCTGGCCTGCAGAGTATAGGGGGACTAAGCACCATGGTGTCTGAGGGGTAATTGCTCTTGCTTTAACATGCTTGGATCTGGATTTCAGTCTAGGGTGGAGGTTGTGGGGTGTGTGTACAGCTTGCCAGAGGTTGTGGAGACCTCACAGAGTGCACCCATCTAATAACTCTCGCAGCTGAGAAAACCCCAGCATTTGGGATGAAAGCACCCTTGTCTGGTGGCAGAGTCCTATTGTGACAAAAAGCCCAAAATCAAGTAATTGAGTGGCAAAATGAGCATGTAAAGGAAACAAATCAGACAGTAGATTCCAACATTACACTCCTATTTTGGGGACAAAAAGGAGCAAAGCATGCAACAGGAGGAAAACAGTGAAGTCAGAACTCCTGCACCAAAAGTTTCAAAGGAAAATATTAGCTGGTTACAGGCCATAGAGAACCTTAAAAAGCAAATAAGAGAAGAGGAGGAATAATTGGGAAGAGAAATGAGAACAAGGCAAGAAAATCATGAAATGAGAGTCAACAGCCTGACTGATGAAAATAATACCTTAAAAAACAGACTAACTAAAATGGCAAAGGAGGCTCAAAAAGGCAATAAGTAGAAGAATGCCTTAAAAAGCTGAATTTGCAAGATGGAAAAAAGAATTTCAAAAGCTCAATGAGGAGAATTATTGCTTAAGAATTAGATTAGAGCAAATGGAAGCTAATGACTTTATGAGAAACCAAGATGCTGTAAAACAGATCCAAACAAATGAAAGAATAGAAGGCAATGTGAAATATCTCATGGGAAAAATCACTGAACTGGAAAATAGGTCCAGGACAGATAATTTAAAAATTATTGGACTACTTAAAAGCCATGATCAAAGTAAGAACCTAAAAATCATCCTACAGGAAGTTCTCAAAGAATACTGCCCTGATGTTTTAGTGCCAGAGGGTAAAATAAAGGTTGAAAGAATCTGCCGATCAACTCCTGAAAACGATCCCAAAAAGAAAACTCCTAGGAATATGATAGCCAGGTTAAAGAATTCCAAGATTAAGTAGAGAATATTACACACCGCCAGGAAGAAACAATTTGAATATTGTGAAAACACAATTAGGATAACCCAGGATCTGGCAGCTTCTACACTGAGGGATTGAAGGGCTTGGAATATGATATTCCAGAGATCAAAAGAGCTGGGATTAAAACCAAGAGTCACTTGCCCAGCAAAATTGAGAATCATGTTTCAGGGGAAAATATGTTCATTCAGTGGAATAGAGAACTTTCAAGCATTCTTGCTGAAAAAAACATAGTTGAATAGAAAATTTGACATTCAGATACAAGAAGCAAGAGAAGCATGAGAAGGTAAACAGGGAAAAGAAATCATAAGTATCAAAGTTGAAATATTAACATTTCTACATGGAAAAACAATAATTGTAATTTATGAAACTTTTCTCAATAGTTGAAGGGATTGGAAATATAAAAATATGTCTGTATATGAGGGTATATGGGCATATGAATACATATGTGAATGTGTGTAAATACGTTTACAGCTATACATAGATAGAGGGCACAGGACCAATTTAACAGGAAGGGATGATACTGAAAATGTGAAATTAAGAGGTGAGAGGAACATAATGAGAGGAGTTGGAGAGAGACAGATTGGGGTAAACTATCCCATATAGAAGAGGCAAGGGAAAATGGTTAAAATGGAGGGGAAGAATAGGAAGGCAAAAGGGAATGGGTCAACCTTATTTCCATTGAATTTGGCTTGAGGAGGGAGTGAAATACACACTAAATATGGTATCTCACCCTCCAGGAGAAGAGGGGAGGAAGGGGATGAGAGGGGGCATGGTGGAAGGTAGGGCAGGCTGGGGGGGAGGGAAGTTAGAAGCCCCCACTTTTGAAAAGTGGGATCAAAGTAGAGAATAGAACAAGTGGGAGGTGGAATAGGAGGGAGGGAAATATAGTCAGTCTTTTACAATATAGCTACTATGTTATTGTTTTGCATTAGCCACACATGTACAACCTATACTGAACTACTTATCTTCCCAGTAAGGGTGGGTGTCAAGGAAGGAAGGGAAAGAATCTGGAATATATATATATATATATATATATATATATATATATGTGTGTGTGTGTGTGTGTGTGTGTGTGTGTGTGTGTGTGTGTACTATTATTAATACCATCTTACATGTAATTGGGAAATAAGTTATACAGGCACTGAGGCATAGAAATCCACTGGAAAAGTCGAAAGGAGTATGGGAGAGAGCAGATTGGAGGAGGGGATATCCTGTAGGATTGCTATTTTGGGGTGGTGGGTAGGGGAAAAACGGGGAGAAAATTTGTAACTCAAAATCTGGTGGAAATGAATTATTTAAATCAGAAATTAATAAAGCATTAAAAATAAAATAAAATTTATTGGCTATATGAGAGCCACGATCAAAGAAAGAACCTAGAAATCATCCTCCAAGAAATTCTCAAGGAAAGCTGCCTTTATATTTTAGAACCAGAGGGCAAAACAGAGGTTAAAAGAATCCAGTGATCACTTCCTGAAAAAGATCCCCCCAAAAAAAATTCCTAGGAATATTATAGCCAGGTTCCAGTGTTTCCAGATCAAGGAGAGAATATTACAAGCAGCCAGGAAGGAAAAAATTGAATATTGTGGAAACACAATTAGGATAACTCAGGATCTGGCAGCTTCTACACTGAGGGACTGAAGGGCTTTGAATATGATATTCCAGCAGGCAAAGAAGCTGGGATTAAAACCAAGAATCACCTACCCAGCAAAACTGAGTACTATGTTTCAGGGGAAAATATGAACATTCAGTGGAAAAGAGGACTTTCAAGCATTCTTTATAGACAAACCAGACTTGAATAGAAAATTTGACATTCAGATACAGGAAGCAAAAGAAGCATGTCAAGGGAAACAGGGAAAAGAAATCATAAGGGACTTATCAAAGTTGAACTATTAACATTTCTACATAGAAAACAATAATTGTAACTGATTAAACTTTTCTCAGTATGAAAATAGTTGAAGGGAATATGTATATGAGGGTATATGGGCATATGAATACATATGTGAATGTGTGTATACATGTTTGCAGGTATTCATAGAGAGAGGGCACAGGACTAATTTAATAGGAAGGTATGATACATAAAATGTGAAATTAAGATGTGAGAGAGGAATATAATGAGAGGAGATGGGGAGAGACAGAATGGGGTAAACTATGTCATATACAAGTGTCAAGGGAAAATGGCTACATTGGAGGGCAAGAATATGAATGGAAAAAGGAATGGTTCAACCTTATTCTCATTGAATTTGGCTCGGGGAGGGAATGACATACATACAAATAGGGTATCACCCTAATAAAGGGTAGGGGCAAAGGGAATGAGAGGGGGGATGATGGAAGAGAGTACAGGCTGGGTGGGGGAGTTGGAAGCACCCACTTTTGAAAAGGGATGGGATCAAAGTAGAGAATAGAACAAGTGGGAGATGGGATTGGATGGGGGGGAAATATAGTTAGTCTTTTACAATATATCTACTCTGGTAATGTTTTGCATTCGCTACACATGTAAAACCTATAATGAATTGCTTATCTTCCCAGTCAGGGTGGGTAACAAGGAAGGATGGAATGAATCTGTAATTCAAAGTTTTAAAATCAAATGTTTAAAATATATACACTATTATTAATACTATTTTAAACGTAATTGGGAAATAAGTTACACAGGCACTGGGGCATAGAGATCCACCATGCCCTACTGGAAAAGTCAAAGGGGGTATGGGAGAAGATATGGGAGAGAGCAGATTGGAGGAGGGGATATCCTATTGGACTCCTATTTAGGGGTGTTGGATAGGGGAAAAACGGGGAGAAAATTTGTAATTCATAATGTGCAGAAATGAACAATGTAAATTAGAAGTTAATAAAATATTTGAACAATGAAAAAAAAAGGAAAAGTGGGGGGAAGGGTTAAGGGGTTGGGTGGATGACAGAAGGGAGGGCAGATTTGGGGAGGGGATAGTCAGAAGTAAACATTTTAGACAGGGGACAGGGTTGAAGGAGAAAATAATATAAGTGGGAGGTGAGATAGAACAGAGCGAAATATGGTTAGTCTTTCACAATATGACTATTATGGAAGGGTTTTGCATAAGTACAGATGTATAACCTATATTGAATTTCTTGTCTTCTCAATGAGGGTGGGTGGGGAGAGAAGAAGGGAGAGAATTTGAAACTCAAAATTTTAAAACCAAAAGTTAAAAATTGTTTTTATGTGCAACTGGGAATTAAAATAAACAAGCAATAGGGTATAGAAATCTATCTCACCCTACAAAAGAGTAAGGGGAAACAGAATAAGGTGGCAAGGGATTGATAGAAGGGAGGACAGACTGGGGGAAGGGGTTACCAGAATGCATGCAATCTTGGGGTGGGCAAGAGGAAAGATGGGGATACAATTTGGAATGCAAAATCTTGTGGAAATGAATGTTGGAAACGAAAATTAATTGAAAAACACCACTTAATTAAAAAAAAATATATGACTTTCCCATGTATTACAATATCCAGACTAAAAATTGCTTTGTCTAACAGTATTTCTGTTTTATGATGGTCCCTCAAAACTTACAACATAAATATAGAAATGTAATGCAAGTTAGAAATAAAATGGTAACACAAACAATAAACCTAAGATGACAACAATTGCATTTCCAAATTACCACATATAAAAATCATTGCTGGTATTACCTTGATACATTAAAACCACTTTAATGTTAATAAATATGAAACAATTACCTTCAATTAGAGAAATAATAATAATGCAATGCTTAGCATATGTGTTAACCATGTTATAATAATTATATCATTTTGATCTCACAACAGCAACCATTATTGCCTTTCTCTTTACAGATCAGGAACCTGGGGCAAGCAGAGACAAAACAATTTGCCATAAATTATGAAGCTAATACATAACTGCAAATTGGCAATTATTGGTCATAACAAGGGTAGAGGCTGGATAGCTCCCCCACCTCATTTGGCCACATTAGACACTGCCAGAGGCACCCAAACTCTCCCAGGCAGCAAATGAGTGGGACCTACCAAGGACTGGGTCAACCTTGAAGACATTGACTAACTGGGCTTTGGGGCATCCAGCAGAGGGCACTATCTAGAAGCTGGGGTGACTTGTGCCAGGACTTTACCATTGGTGGTAGTTCCCAGTGATATAGCTCAGGGAATACTGGTTGTGAAGCCTGATCCCATGACAACTGCAGGTGCTTGTGTTGGAGGGCTGTTAGGGTAGAATGTGTAGGGCCTCACTGCAGCTGATGACATCCTTTAGGTTAGGCAGAATTCAAGTTTCCCTACAATACTTCAGCATTCCCCTTTCTGAATTTGATCTGAGACAAGGGGGGTTAAAAGAAGGACATGGGTTTTGAAGGTCTTGTTAGCTATCCTGTTACCTGAGATACACCCATGACTCCAAGGGAGGGGACTGGTTTATGTTGAGTGTTTGCAGTTTTGGGGACAGTCCTTCAATACTTTCTGAGCTGTTTCCCCTGTTTCAGTATCTACCTTAGACTTTATTTAAAGTGGACCATATTTTCCATTTCCAGTGCTGCAGACGATGACTTGGGAACAAAATGGCAAGTCAAGGAAGAGTTTTATATATATATATATTACTCTCTTCATTTCTGGACTTCTGCCAACTAACTTTCTTTTACCATGTTAAAACAATGAAATTATTAATCTTGTCAATTACTTTTCAAATATTTAAAAAACTTTTATGAGATTTAATCTTTATTTTTCTTTAAAATAAATTTTGCAGAGTACCTCAAAACTTACTAAGATATTTCAGAAGTTCCTGGAATCATTAAAGTGTTTCAGGAGTTCCCTCTTGCATTCTTAAAATGATTAATTTCAAAACATCTTAATGATTAATCTCAAAACCTCCAAAATCTGGTAAAAAATGTTTTAGTGGTTCTATAATTAATTATCTAACTTTATTTCTTTACCCCCATTTGACCAGTGTGGGTACAGCAGGAAAAAATAATGTCTCAGAGACTGTTCCTCTTTTCTTATAACCTAATCTCCCACAGAAAACTTAAAACAGTGGTTGTTCTTGCTTACTGGCACAATGGTTTCAGCTATGAAAGTTCCTTATCAATCTTTTCCAGTTTTTTGACTACTGGCCTTAAAAGAGTTTATAAATGACTGCATGTAAAATCTTTCAAGGTAATAGAATACAGCTCATATCACAAACATGACAGATATTCTGAGTTTTAGAAAGACACAGACAGGAAAGATACAAACCAAAATAAATTAATTAATTAAAAGCATGCAGTCCATAACCAGACATGCATATGAAAGAGACAAGATAATAGTTCACAACTGGGCATGCATTTAAAGGAAAGGAGATAATAGTTCATAGTTGGAAATGTATTTAAAAAAGAAGAGCTTGCAGTTCATAGACAGACATGCAGAAAGATGAGATCTCACAGTCCATAGCTGGACATACAAAGGGAAGAATTCACAGTCCATAGCCAGATATGTATTTACTGGATTAAACATGAGGCAAACAGACAAAGAAAAAAAGATGTGCCTCACCAGAATGATCTGGGAAGAACCAGGTCAAGAAAGGGGCCCTGACGTTTTCATCCCAAAGAAAGACAAGATCAATCATGGGTGAGCTGGAGGATTTGACCAGGGTACTGAGTCCACATATGAGGAGGTGATTAGACTTCAGAGGAATAAAATTCCAGTGGTGTGTACTCCACCCCAACTACTTTTGGAAAGTCTATTTGTCCCTGTTCTGTGTAAAATCCCATTTCTGACAACAATTAATGTTAACTATACCAGAACCAGCTTCTAACCTGAGAGTGCCTAGAGCCAAAACAGAGCAAGCTAGAAACAGGTGAGTCAGGACACAACAGAAGTTTAATTTCAGAGTGAGGAAAATGACAGTTGCAAACAGAAACCCCTCCTTCTAAGAAGGTGAGCTTAAGGTTGCTAAGTCTGGGGTTACATATATACATGAAATGGGTTGGCAACACATCCATTCTTACATCTTGAGATAGTTCTCATGGTTAGTATTTCTTAGGACAATAAAGGGGTTTTCAGGTCCTGTAGAAATAATCATTGTCTCAAGTCTTGGGGCTTGTGGCTACCCTGTGGGACACAGAATGAAAGTTCTATGATAGAAAGAGGAGTGTAGTTCCTGTGAGTGAGAACACACAGGGATTGTGAACATGTGATTTCCCATGATGCCCTGGGAAAAAAGAGGAACTAAATTCCTTAGTGAACAACTGTTACTGGTCCAAGAAATACACTTTACTAGAGGGTGAGATCATTCCAGGTTGCAAAGTATTATTTTTAAGCCAAATTCAGGGAATAGTCTGCTTCCTGGGCCTTAGTTTGGAAAACAGGGTATCTCCAAAATATTTTGAAAAAGCTTTCCTAATCCTCCCCCACCCTTAATTCTAGTTCTGTCCCTCTTGACTGTTTCCCATTTATTCTGTATTTAGCTTATTAGTCCATAATTGTTTGCATATTGCCTCTATGTATTAGGCTGTGAGTTTCTTGAGATTAGGGCCTTCCTGTTACCATTCCTTGTGCCTGTAGCATTTATTACAGTTCCTGACACATAGTAGGTGCTTAGTAAATGTTTATTAACTAGCAGTAAGAAATAATTCTTCTTTACATGAGGTCAAGAGTTACCTCCCACTGTGATTTGGGCCTTGAAACTTCTCACATTATTTTCTAGAAATATCTTTTTTTCTTACATCGCTTTGTCACTTTGCTTTGTCTCCATTACAATGGTTCCATTGGTGGGGAAAAACTGCTAGGGAGATTTTTTTCAGTTGTTTTTGCCTTGATTTATCTAATTGTCTCTTCTATGTATAATATATGAGTTGTGATTCTTATGGATCAAACCCAGACTTGGCACTGAACCTCAACCTGACACTGAGCATCCACATCCTCACTCTAAGGCTTCTGTCTTCATACCTATCTTCTTTACTTTTGAATTTGCCCTTTCAACTAGTCTCAGGTGTCCTACTTCCTCAATATTGGTCCAGATCAGTGGGCAGAAATATCAGAGAAACAAATAAAGCTGATTTCTTTGTTTAGTATTCTAATATAGGGATCTAATCAATTTCCCACTGCTAGGAATGAGTCTCTGACTCTACTCAAGGTCCTTCTCCCAGGGATTAGATCTTAATTTTTTTTTCATATATCTGTTATGATTGCGATAATAAGTGTCAAATGTTCCTATACTGTTATAAATGTTCTTTTGTTCCCTAAATCTGTCCCTAATGATTAAGTATGATTATTGTACTACAATGGCTCATGGATAACAAAGGAAACTAAAAACAAACAAATTCTTCAGACTTTAGGTATCCATGATTACTTTGGTGTGTTGTAATGTAATGTCATGCCAAGCAACTTCCCAAGGTGCAAAATACCAGCATAGGTGCTCTCCATTTTATTCAGTGACCAACCAAGAACAGAGAAGATCAAAATATGACATCATTCAAAATACAGCATTTACTAAGTGTGATTAAATAATCTCCAACGACTACCCCACCCCAGGACCTTCCAATCATTCAATCAATTACAAAGTCCCTGTTCTAAATACTACTCCACCCCTAGGCTGTACCTTCATTTAGTTCACCACAAAGCCACTCTTCTCAAATGGAGATTAGTTTCCAAACATAAGTAAAGTACATTCATTTGTTCAACCATAGAACACAAAAAAGGCCAAAAGTTCCACACCCCTGGATCACAATTGAATCTACCCCAGTTACATCAAGTTTAAGCAGAGCACTTAATACCCAAATGGAGGTCTTTTCTTCATCTTGACACGAGGCAAGTTCTCAGCAATATTAGTTCCTGGGGAGACAAGGCTTAGCAAGGCCACAAGATACATTGCCAGTCCCTTCATTAATTCATCCTCTGTCTGTAGAACAGTCCTAGAACCCCTGAAAACATTAGCAAAACCATCTCCCAGGATTTTTGTAAACATACAACAAGAAAATCCTTCTTCAGAGCTTCTGAACCAACAGAAAGGTTCCCAGACCCCTGCAACAACAGCACTGTCCTTCACCAGTGGACAGCATTCACTCTCTGTCTGCAGGACAGTCTCAGTAGCTCTGAACCAACAGAAAGGTTCCCAGACCCCTGCAACAACAGCACTGTCCTTCACCAGTGGACAGTATTCACTCTCTGTCTGCAGGACAGTCTCAGGGCTTCTTAACCAAAAGCCAGGTTCCAGGACTTCTTCAACAACAGGACTGTCTTTCACCAGTGGACAAATCTGGCAAAACAACATCAAAACAGACAGACAAAGTACCAGCAAAACAGCTATGTCTCCTCAGTCCTTGGCAGCTCAGGGGGCAGGTCTCAAAAGTCCAGGGCAATTTAAAGTGGCCTTCAGCAATCCTTCTCAGTCTCTCTCTCTGACTCCACGAGGTGCTGCTTCCAAAAAGTTCTTCTGCCTCTCTCTTGTCTCTCCAAATCTATGTCACCAGCTCCTCCCAGTTCAGGACTCTCTTTTCACATCAACAAGTCCATCCCACAGGTGGGATTAACAAGCTCTGGGTTTTAACACAATCAGTTTGAAAACCAAGCCAATACAGGGGAATCTTTAATTGCCATTACTATCACATGTGTCTAATTCTCTTCCAGCACAAATTAAAACTATTCTGTGATTTAGGTGTTGGTCTCTAAGAGTTTCTGTGGATAAGCATAGCATTATATTATAGTCAACTTGATGTCAAAACACTTGAAAATTAACTATGTGGGTCCTAGAAAGAAAACAATATAGTCCACTACCAGTCTCATATTTCAATGATTAGCCAATTGCTAGGACCTTTCAGAATGTCTGCTTTACTGTCAGGGTCTTAGAGATATCTCAGTGTCTCCTCCCTACCATGCTGAAGTGCCGAAATAGAATATTAATTGGAAAATATATAAATAAATTTTATTTTAAAATACACTGGCCTGGATATTAAGCAAACAAAGGTCTCTTCCAAAATTAGTTTATCATAGAAGTATATCATTAATGTCCAGTTTCTCTTTCAAAGATGTGCGATGGAGAGGAACTAGCACTATAGAATTGACAGAAAATATTCCATATTGAAGGCTTACTAAAGGATGGGGGTGGAGGGGAAGGAAGGGAAGGGAGAGATGGGCTGACACAGCATGCAGCATGTTTATAACAAATGGACACCAAAAAGTCACTATAAAAGGAAACACTCAATCACTAGACCTATTACTTTGGACTGGTCCTCAAACTAATGCCTTGTTCTCCTCTTGGAACTCTCAGTTTTCTCATAAATCTTTGTCCCATGACCCTGAATTTCTGATCCCCAACCATGGGCTACTTATCATGAGCCACTAAACTCTGGCTTTTAAAAATCTTTCACTTTTGTACTATCTGATTTTTTTTTCATATCATATTTCCTGTCTAGACTATCAGTTGACAGAGATTGAGTTTTCCTAAAAGATCAGTATCTTAAAGTCTCTCTGTAGTCAATTCTGGGCAATAACTCTTTCACTAATTATATTCATTTCCACTGGAGAAGTCACAAGTAGAAGTGGATGTAAAGTCAGGTCCATACTACATACACTTGACTGGAACTATAGAATTGTAGTCTGGTTCAATTAGTTTAATAAAGTAACATTTCATTGGCCATTAAATCAAGTAGAATGCATCATACCATAAGAATGAGAATGGCATGGGCTTCCATGCATGGTTTCGTCATTTGGACCATTTGCATGAGAATAAACCAAATATACCAAAACTTATTATTTCACACCTCTCTGATTGAGTAATGCTTTTGCCCCATTCTCAATATGGTTAATGGATCAATTAATCAATATTTTGTAAATTTACATTTTAAATTTCTCCCACTGAAGAGGGCAACAATTCTACTCCATATTTTTTTATCATACAATGAAGTTGGGCATTTATTTTCACCAATCATGCCAGTAGAGTGCAAAAGGGATTAGATTTAACCTGGAAAATGTGTATTTCACTTTTTTCACCTGAAAGCCAGCCCAGCTAAAAGGAGATAAACTCATCTGTAGAAGACTGACAAATAGATGATGAATTATTTTTGTCAGAACTCCCTATATTTGTTCTGGCCTCAGTCTAGATACATGACTGTTTGAGGGAACCTTTGAACTCATGTCCACATAAGGTCTTCTAGGTCCTCAAATGTAGTCCTTTGACTGAACCCAAACTTCACAAAACAAATCCCTTTAATGAAAGGATTTGTTCTGGAAAATTTTGATTCAGTCAAAAGGCTGTACCTGATGACCTAGGAGATTGAATCCTTCAGCAATTCAAAAAGGCTCAAGCTCAAGTGACCAAAAGCAACTTATTCCCCAGTAGTAGGTAGTAATAGGCATACCCTACCACAAAGAAAGGCTCTTAAAGCATTTGGTGTGGGCAGGGTGGAGTCAAGATGGAGGTGTAGAAGCAGGACCTCCAAGTGGCTCTGGCTTCCACCTTCCCCAATCAATATAAAAAGGGGACTCAGAACAAACTTTGGGGCTTCAGAACCCACAGAATGACACAGAGAAGCTAACTTCCTGCTGAGGACAGCCCAGGAGGCTGGCAGGAATCCTCCAGAGTTCTGGGAGCCAAGTACAGTGTTCTGGGAGCTGAGCCCAGGCCCACGTGAACAAAAGGTTTTAGCCCCAGAGCAGGTCAGACCAGCCGCCAGGTGGAGGGACTCCAGATCAGCAGCGGCTGTGGCCATTTCAAGAATTATTAACACAGACGTGAAGGACAAAGTGAGAGGTCAGTGCAGTCTGGACTTTGGGACCCAATAAGTGGGAGTACATCAGCTTTGGCCGCTGGGGCGAGAAGTCGCTGAGATGCCCAGCACAGCCAGCTCCATGTGGCAGCTTAAGCTCCTGGCCTGAAGAGAATAGGGGGAGCAAGCACCAGTCTGAGGGGTAATTGGTCTTGCTTTAACCTGCTTGGATCTGAATTGCAGTCTAGGGTAGAGGTCCTGGGGTGTGTATCTGTAATGCCAAGCAAAGGCAACTTTCCAAGGTTCAAAATACCAGCATAGGTGTTTTCCATTTTATTCAGTGACAAATTAAGAACAGACAGAATCAAAATATAGCATAATTCAAAATACAGCATTTACCAAGTGTAATTTAATAATCTCCAAGCACTACCCCATCCCTGGATATTACATTCATTTAATCAATCCCAAAGTCCCTCTTCTAAATTCTACTCCACCCCTAGGCTGGACATTCACTTAGTCTATCACAAAGCCCCTCTTCTCAAATGGAGATTAGTTTCCAATCATAAGTAAAGTACATTCATTTGTTTAATCACAGATCACAAAAAAAGTCAAAAGTTCCCCACCCTTGGATTACAATTGAATGTACCCCAGAGTTACAACAAGTTTAAGCACAGCATTTAATACATGAAGACAGTTATTTTCTTCATCTTGACCCCAGGCAAGTTCTCAGCAATCTTTGTTCCTGGGGAGACAAAGCCTAGCAAGGCCACAAGATACATTGCCAGTGTCTTCATTAATTCATTCTCTGTCTGCAGAACAGGCCTGAACCAATAGTAAGGTTCCAAGACCTCTGCAACAACAGCACTGTCCTTCACCAGTGGACATAATTCATTCACTCTGTCTGCAGAACAGTCTCAGGAGCTCTGAACCAACAGCAAGATTCCAAGACCTCTTCAACAATAGGAATGTCTTTCACCAGTGGGCAAATCTGACAAAAAAAAAACATCAAAACAGATAAACAAAGTACCAGCATAATAGCCATTCTCCTCAGTTCTTGGCAGCTCTGGGTGGCAGCTCTCAAATGTCCTGGGCAATTCAAAGTGGCTCTCAGCAATCCTCTCAGTCTCTCTTTTGCCTACAAAATGCTGCTTCCAAAAAGTTTTTCTTCCTCTCTCTTTTCTTGTGTCTCTCTAAATGTAGGTCACCAGCTCCTCCCATTTAAGCCCTCTCTTTTCACGTCAACAACTCCATTCCAGAAGTGGGATTCACAAGCTCTGGGTTTTAACACAATCAAACCAAAAGCAAGCGAATACAGGGGGATCTTTAAATTACATTACTTTTACATTACCCAGCTTGCCAGAGAGTGTGGATGCTTCAGAGAGGACACCCATTTAATAACTCCGGCAGCTGAGAAAACCCCAGCATTTGGGACAAAAGCTCCCTTGTGTGGCAGCAGAGTCATACAGTGGCAAAAAGCCCAGGGGTCAAGTGACTGAGGGGCAACATGACCAGGCAAAGGAAACAGACAGAAGATTCCAACATTAGACTCCTATATTGGGGACAAAAAGGAGCAAAGCATGGAATAGGAGGAAGACAGTGAAGTCAGAACTCCTGCACCAAAAGCTTCAAAGAAAAATATGAGCTGGTTAAAGACCATAGAGGACCTTAAGAAGCAGATAAGAGAAATGGAGGAAAAATTGGGAAGAGAAATGAGAATGATGCAAGAAAATTATGAAATGAGAGTCAACAGCCTGGCTGAGGAAAGTCATACCTTAAAAAATACACTAACTCAATTGGCAAAAGAGGCTCATAAAGGAAATGAGGAGAATGCCTTAAAAAGCCAAATATGCCATATGGAAAAAGAATCTCAAAATCTCACTGAGGAGAATCATTCCTTCAGAATTAGATTAGAGCAAATGGAAGTTAATGGCTTTATGATCAATCAAGATGCTGTTAAACAGATCCAAACAAATGAAAGAATAGAAGGCAATGTGAAATATCTCATGGGAAAAACCACTGAAGTGGAAAATAGATACAGCAGAGATAATTTAAAATTTACTGACCTACCTGAAAGCCATGATCAAAGTAAGAACCTAGAAATCATGCTTCAGGAAGTTCTCAAAGAAAACTGCCCTGATGTTTTAGAACCAAAAGGCAAAATAGAGTTTGAAAGAATCCACCAATCACATCCTGAAAAAGATCCCAAAAAGAAAACTCCTAGCAATATTATAGCCAGGTTCCGGAATTCCCAGATTAAGGAGAGAACATTACAAGCATCCAGGAAGAAACAATTTGAATATTGTGGAAACACAATCAGGATAACTCAGGATTTGGCAGCTTCTACATTGTGGGATCAAAGGGCTTGGAATATGATATTCCAGAGGTAAAAGGAGCTGGGATGAAAACCAAGAATCACGTACCCTGCAAAACTGAGCATCATGTTTCAGGGTAAAATATGGTTATTCAGTGGAATAGAGGAATTTCAAATATTCTTGATGAAAAAATCAGAGCTGAATGGAAAATTTGACATTCAGATGCAAGAAGCAAGAGAAGCATCAGAAGGTAAACATGGAAAAGAAATCATAAGGAACTTAACAAAGTTGAACTATTAACTTTCATACATGGAAAAACAATAATTTTAACTGATGAACCTTTTCTCAGTATTAAAATAGTTTAAGGGAATAGAAATATATATATATATATATATATGAGGGTATATGGGCATATGAATACATATGTGAATGTGTGTATATATTTACAGGAATACATAGATAGAGGGCACAGGACCAATTTAATGAGAAAGGGTGATACATAAAAGGTGAAATTAAGAGGGGAGAGAGGAATATAATGAGAGGAAATATAGAAAGACAGAATGGGGTAAACTATCTCATATAGAAAAGGCAAGGGGAAATCATTACAATGGAGGGGAAGAATAGGAACACAAAAGGCAATGGGTCAACATTATTCTCATTGAATTTGGCTTGGGGAGGGAATGAAATACACACTAAATAGGGTATCTCACCCTACAGGAGAGTGGGGGGGAGGGGTTGAGAGGGGGGATGATGGAAGAGAGTGCAGGCTGGGGAGGAGGGAAGTTGGAAACACGCACTTTTGAAAAGGGATGGGATCTTAATAGCGAATACAAGAAGTGGGAGGTGGAATAGGAGGGAGGGAAATATAGTCAATATTTTACAACATATCTACTATGTTATTGTTTTGCATTAGCTACACATGTACAACCTATACTGAACTGCTTGTCTTCCCAGTAAGGGTGGGTGACAAGGGAAGAAGGGAATCTGGAATTCAAAGTTTTAAAATCAAATGTTTAAATATATACTATTATTAATACTATTTTACATGTAATTGGGAAATAAGATATACAGGCACTGGGGCATAGAGATCCACCATGCCCTATTGGAAAAGTCGAAAGGGGTATTGGAGAAAATATGGGAGAGAGCAAATTGGAGGAGGGGATACCCTGTGGGACTGCTATTTTGGGGCGGTGGATAGGGGAAAAACAGGGAGAAAATTTGTAACTCAACATCTGGAGGAAATGAATGATTTAAATCAGAAATTAATAAAGCATTTGAAAAATGAATAAAAATCATTTGATGTAGGTGCAGCTTTTATTGATGTGAAGTACAATTCTTCTTAGTGAACCTGCCCTCCCCCATGCAGACATATACATATATGTATATATACATATTCACATGTATGTATATACATAAGCACATGTGTATGCATGTGTGTAGAGAGAGAGGGCGATGTGTGTATATGTATATTTCTATATATACCAGATGTGTAAACTCCCTCTACCATGTTGGTATCTTCTTTGTTTACTATAATGCTTGCCTATTGTTCTAAGGGGTTTACTGTCTTTACCAAAATCACACAGATTACATGTCTCAGAAGCAGTCCTTGAATCTAGATTTTCCCTCGCATTCTTTAGAATGGCTCTCTATCCACTATGCTATGTTGTTTTTGTAGAAGACACTATATAAATAAATTCTTTCTCTAATGCAACTGGATTTTTCTTAATTAATATTATCAATTCTTCATGAATGACAAAATTATCATGAAAACAATTGCTTTTCAGAGTCTTGCTTTGTTTCAGTGCATGCCTGTGATACCTACCACTGGTGAGTATGTTACTGTTGGATCACTTAAGCTTAAGATTTTTTGAGCTACTGAAAGGCTTGAACCTATCAATATCCATCCTAAGTCCAGAACAAGTCTCATGAGCCCATGGGAGTAGGAGGCCCCTAGTCTTCACAAAGAGGAGAAAGACAACCTGGGTCAGAAATAGAATGTTTTTGTGACAATCAGAAGTAAGACCAGGACCATTAGTGGCTACTGAATTTTCACCCTAGGTAAGATGAGATTTGATCTCTTTCCCTACTTCCCATCCTTCCCTGCAACCCAACCATTTTTTTGTCTTTTTGGAGGGGAGAAGGCTAGCCAATTGGGGTTAAGTGACTTGCCCAAGGTCACATAGCTGGTAAGTGTTAAGTGTCTGAGGCTGGATTTGAACTCAGGTCCACCTGACTCCAGGCTTGGTGCTCTTTTCACTGCATCACCTAGCTGCCCCCTGCAACCCATTAAGTAATGCATTATTAAAGTTGAGAGAAAACTGTTATCTTATTAAATTAATAATCCAGGCAAAAATACAATTAAAATATTACAATTTCTTGTAGTCACTCACTTAAATAATACTGATTTAATTATATTGAATAAGCATTTGTTATTCTCCAAGCATTGTTCCAGTCACTATGAAGAGGAAGAGAACAATAAAAACATTTACAGAAACAGAGAATGTGATAATTTGAGGCAAACATGTTAGGAATCAAGTTCAATATGTATACAAAAGCAATCACCACTATAATGTGTTATATATTTTTTTAAATAATCATTCAATCTGATTGAAAACTTTCGAGTAGTGGCAACTCACCACTTCTCAATGAAAATGTACAGTGAAACTGCCTCCTCCATGCTCCTAGAAACTACACCTCTAATCCCAAACATAAACCTAAATCCTGAAGTCTAAAATCATATTAGTGATCTGTATTACTACATCAATCAGCTAATCCATAATGAACTTGCATTCCTCTGACATTCTTATTTTTGGAACAACTATTTTCTAACTATGCTTCCATCATCTTATATTTTGAAATGTTTTTTTTTTTTTACAAATTAGAAGACTTTTTAGAAAGTTTTTTAAACATTTTTAAAGTTTAAATTTCCAAATTCTCTGGAGCCCACTCAACCCTCCTCCACCCATTGAGAAGGCAAGAAATGTAATTTTAATAATATTTTTGAAATCATACAAAACATTTCAATGTTAGCCATGGTCTTAAAAAGAACAAGAAAATAAAGAGAAAAAAATTACACTTCACTCGGCACTCAAGGCTCCATAAATTATTTTTTTTTTTCCTGAAGGGAGATAGTATTTTTAATTGTAAGTCTTTGGAACTGTCTTGATCATTATACTGATGAGAATAGCTAAGTCATTCATAGTTAATTATTATATAGTATTGCTATTAATTTGTACAATGTGACTCCTGGTTCTGTTTCCTGCACTTTGCATCAATTCAAATAATTCTCAGGTTTTCTATTTTTTTTTTCCTGAAAGCACCTTCCTTGTCATTTCTAATAGCAAAATAATATTCCATCACAAACATATACCACTACTTATTCAACCATGCCCCAAATAATTGGCATCCCCTCAATTTCAATTCTTTGCCACTACAAAAAAAATAGTTTTGTACATATAGATTCTTTTCTTTTTTCTTTGATCTCTATGAGATAAAGACCTAGTAGTGGTATTGCTGGGTCAAAGGGTATGCAAAATTATCTGGTCCTTTGGTCATAATTCCAAATGGCTCTCCAGAATGGTTTCACAAGGTCAGAACTCTTCCAAGAGTATATTAGTAATTAATTAATTTTTCCACATCCCCTGCAGCATTTATTAATTTCTTGAAACCTCTGAAGCTGAGATGCAACAATGTAAGGATCAATTCTCTGTTTCTTATGCTAATTTTGGCTTAGCAATTAACACCAAAAAAAGACAAGTGCTTCATCAACCAACACGACACCACCCATACATGGAACCATCAGTTACAGCAAATGAAGAAGTGAATGGTGTGGATAAGTTCACTTACAGACTACACTACACACAGTACACACTAGTGTACTTTCTAGGGATGTAAACATTTAAAATGAGGTTGATGCATTCATTGCCAGAGCTAGCTCAATATTTGGGAGGCTCCAAAGGAAGGTGTGGAAGAGAAGAGGTATTAGAATGACTACTAAACTGAAGATCTACAGAATCATTGCACTTACCTCATTGTATCCCTGAGAAACCTGGACAATCTACCAGTGCCATGCCAGGAAACTGAACCTGTTTCATTTGAATTGTCTTAGGAAGATTCTGAAGATCCCCTGGCAGGATAAGGTACCAGACACTGAGGTTCTTACATAACTGAATTGCCAGGCATTCAAAGTCTGCTTCAGAGATCACAACTCCAGTGAGCTGGCCACATTGTTCAAATGCAAAACATATGTTTGTCAAAAAGTGTGTGTTATGCAGAATTCACACAGGGCAAGCATTCACATGGTGGTTGGAAGAAATGATACAAGGACAATCTCAAGGTTTCTCTCAAGAACTTTGGAATTGATTGTGTGACATGGGAGACACTAGAACAGGACCACTCAGCATGGCATTTCCACATTAGAGAAGGCACTTTGCTCTATGAGCAAAGCAGAATTGAAGCAGCTCAAAGGAAATTCAGGATGCTCAAATTTGAAGATTCTACCCCAAGTTTTCACATCGACTATTCATGCCTGAACTGTGGTAGAGCATTCTGAGTTCAGAGTACATATTGGTCTGATCAGCCACAGTCGGACACATTGAAACATAACTATAACATAATGATGTAGTTTTGGCCCTCTTTAAGAACAAAGTACAACCAACCAGTCAATATTATAGGTTTGAGGTGGTACCTCAGAATTGTTTTAATTTGCATTTCTCTAATCAAGAGTGATGTATAACATCCTTTAATAAAAAAGAGATAGCTTTGGTTTCTTCTCATGAAAACTGTTCATTTCCTTTGTCCATCTATTAATTGATGAATAACACCCTTTTTTTATAAATTTGACTCAATATCCTACATATTTGAGAAATGAGACCTTTATCAGAAAAACTTGCTGTATTTTTTCTCCAATTGCATGCTTTTTTCTAATCCTGGCTACACTGTTTTGTTTGTCTGTTTATGTGGATGTATGTGCAAAACATTTTTTTAATTTAATATAATCAGAATTATGCATTTTACTTCCCATGACCCTATCTTTTCTTTGGTCAAAAATTCTTCCCCTAAAAAAAGATGTTCTTCCCATACTCATAGATCTGGTGATTAATTCTTTTTTATTTCAATCAATTTATTTTTAGTTTTCAACATTCACATCCACAAGATATTGAATTCCAAATTTTCTCCCCTCTCTCCCCTTTCCCCAACCCAAGAAAACATGCATAAACATGCATTCTAATTACCCTTTCCCAGAATCTACATTCCTTTTTTTTAATCACTCTGCCCCTTCTCTTATCCCCTTCTCTCCTACTTTCTTGTAGGGCAAGATAGATTTCTATACCCCATTGCCTGTATATCTTATTTGCAAGATGCATGTAAAAGCAATTTTCAACATTATTTTTAAAATTTTTAGTTCTGCGTTCTCTCCCTTGCTCCCTCCCCCACACCATAATTGAGAAGACAAGAAATTCAATATAGGTTATACATGTGTAGTAATGCAAAACACTTCCATAACAGTCATGTTGTGAAAGGCTAACTGTATTTCCCTCCATCTTATCCTGTTCCCAATTTATTTTATTCTCTCCTTTGTCCCTGCCCCTTTTCTAAATTATTTGTTTCAGATAACCATGTCTCTTTTGCCCTCCCTTCTATTATACTCCTCCCCTTATCTGATTCCCTTCCTCCTTTCCTGTAGGGTAAGATACATTTCCATACACTTTTGAGTGTGTGTGCTATTCCCTTCTTGAGCTAAATCCAATGAAAGAAAGGTTCATGTATTTCCTCTAACCTCCCTCGTATCCCCCTCTATTGTAAAAGCTTTTTCTTGTCTTTTTTGGGGGAGATAATTTACCCCCATTCTAGTTCTCCCTTTATTTCTCCCAGTAAAATCCTCTCTTGCCCCTTAATTTTATTTTGTATATATCACCCCTTCATATTCAACTCACCCTGTGCCCCGTGTGTGTGTGTGTGTATATATATATATATATATATATGTGTGTGTGTGTGTGTGTGTGTGTGTGCCTACATATATGTGTGTGTATACCCTAATACTGAGAAAGGTTTTATATGTTACAAATATCATCTTTTTGTGTAGGAATGCAAATAGTTCAACTTTAATAAGTCCCTTATGATATCTCTTTCCTGTTTCTCTTGATTCTTTTATTTGAAAGTCAAATTTTCTGTTCAACTCTTACATTTTCATCAAGAAATGTCTCTTGAAAGTCCTCTATTTCATTGCATGTTCATTCCCCCTCTCCTCCATAAAATATTATACTCAGTTTTGTTAGGTTGGTGGTTCCTGGTTTTAATCCTAGCTCCTTTGTCCTGCAGAATATTGTATTCCAAGCCCTCTGATTCCTTAATGTAGAAGCTGCTAAATTTTGTGTTATCCTGATTGTGTTCACATAACATTTGAATTGTTTCTTTCTGGATGTTTACAATATTTTCTCTTTGACCTAGGAACTCTAGGTCTAGGAGTTTTCCTTTTGGGATCTCTTTCAGAAGATGATCAGTGGATTCTTACAATTCCTAATTTACCCTCTGCAGCTTTCCTTGATAATTTCTTGAAAGATGATGTCTAGGTTCTCTTTTTGATCATGGCTTTTGGGGATTCCAATAATTTTTAAATTATCTGTCCTGGTTCTACTTTCCAGGTCAGTTGCTTTTTCCAATGAAATATTACATTTTGTCTTTTTTTTTTACATTTTTTAGTTTGGTTTTATAATTTCTTGATTTCTCATAAAATCATTAACTTCCATTTTTCTCCTTTCTAATTTTTAAGGAATTATTTTCTTCACTGAATTTTTTGGCCTCCTTTTCCTTTTAGCCAATTCTGCTATTTAAGGCATACCTTTCCTTATTGTTTTTTTGGATCTCTTTTGCCATTTGGGTTAGTCTATTTTTTAAGGAGATATTTTCTTCAGGGTTTTTTGGGGGTCTCCTTTAGCAAGCTGTTGGTTCATTTTTCATGATTTTCTTGCATCACTCTCATTTCTCTTCCCATTTTTCTTCTACTTCTCTTACTTGATTTTCAAAATCCCTTTTGAGCTTTTTCGTGGCCTGAGATCAATTCATAACTTTTCTTGGAGGTTTTGGATGGAGGATCTTTGACTTTGTTGTATTTTTATGGTTGTATGTTTTGATCATCCTTGTCACCAAGGAAAAATTCTATAGTCTGATTTTTTTCTACTGTTTCCTCATTTTCCAGTAAACTTCTCGACTTTTTAGCTCTATGTTAAGGTATCAGTCTGCTTCCAGTGTTAAGGATATATTGCTGTAAGCTTTCAGAGTTTTTGTGTAGCTCTTTTCATAGATACTTCTGGGAACCTGTTAATATTCAGTTCTTTCAAGGTGGTATGGTCAAAGAAGAGGTGTTTACTCTTCTTCTGGCCTGTGCTCTGGTCTGTGAGTGACCAAAAGCACTCTTCTGTCTTGGAACTGTGAGGAAGATTATATTTCCCCTTCTGCCACAAGCTCTACCACACCAGCACTGATCCTTGCTCTAGGACCGCCACCAAGAATTGTGACCCAGATCCAAGCACTGGCAAAGCAAAAAAAATCTTGTCTCAGAGTCACCAAAGAGCCACCCCTACCATCTGGAAGAGCTCTGGAAGCAGAAACTCCTGCCTCTGACACTGCCCTGGGGCTGGCGCCTGATTGTGCTCCTCTTTCGCCCAGGTCCAACAGACCTTTCCTACTGACCTAAGTTGTCTTTAGTATTTGGAATTTGAGAAGTCTAGAAATTGCCAAATCTACCAGTGATTCAGTCCCCTGAGGCCTGCTTTGGCCTATCTGGGATGGCACAGCTCTTGCTGGACTGTGGTCTTCTCTCAGACTAGTGCAACAGACCTTTCCAATTGACTTTCCAGGTTTTCTTGGGCTGCAAATTTGTTTCACTCTGTAATACTATGGGTTTTATTGTTCTAGAATTTGTTTGAGTTATTTTTACAGGTATTTGGAGGGGTTTGGGTGAGACCTCAATCAAGTACCTGCTTTTATTCTATCATCTTGGCTCCACCTTCTGGATAAAATGTTTCCATACCTCCTTAATTTGTTCATCTTCTTATCCTTTTTATCTAAACCATGAACTCGTTTTGACCTTATCCTGGTATACAGTGTGAGATGCTGACTTATATCTTATTTCTGCCAAACTACTTTCCAGTTTTCCTAGATACTTTTTTGTCAAATAGCAAGTTCTTATCCCAAAAACTTGCACTTTGGGTTTATGAATCATTAGATTACTAAGGTAATTTGATATTGTGTATTGTGCACCTAATCTATTCCACTGATACACCATGATTTCTTAGCCAGTATCAGATTTCTTTCATGACTATAGCTTTGCAATGTACTTTGAAATCTGGTTGTGTTAGGGTACCTACCTTGGCATTATTATTTTTTATTAATTTCCTGATATTCTTGATGTTTTGCTTTTCTGGATGAATTTTGTTGTTCTTTGTTTCTAAATTTATAAAATAATTTTGATACTTTAATTTTCATGACACTGAATAAATAAATGTTGGAGGAATTGTCATTTTATTGATTGAATTGGCCTACCAATGGGAAATTAATATTTCTCCTGTTGTTTTGATCCATCTTTCTTTGGATGAAAAGTATTTCAGAATTTTGTGCATATATTTTTTGTACTTGTCTTGTCAGGTAGACTCTCAAGTATTTTATATTGGCTAAAGTTACTTAAAATGGAATTACTCTTTCTGTCTCTTTGTGCTAGATGTCATTTTAATATATGGAAAAGCTAGTGATTTATGTGGGTTTATTTTATATCTTGCAACTTTGCTAAAGTTATTGAATGTTTCAACTAGATTTTTAGTGATTTTCTAGGTATACCATCATATCATCTACAAAGAATGTTGGGTTAATTTTGTTTCCTCCTTACCTATCCTAATGCTTTCCATTTATGTTCTTGTCTTATTGCTATAGCTAGCATTCCTAGTACAATACTGAGTAATGGTAACCAATTGAATTACTTTATATTTATCCCTGATGAATTTCATCACATTAGATTCTACCCATTGCTCTAAAACTTTGTCAAAATTTGTGTGAATCCTGACTGTGCCCTCCTGGGCATTAGCTATCCTGCTGAGCTTTGTGCATCATCATCTCCAGTCATCCTGAAGAATATCTGGTCACTGGATTCAGATGGTTCTGGATGACAAAATGAGGCTGGAAACTTTGTACAGCACTCCCTTACTCAAGCCAAAGTCAGCTGCAAGTCATGTCATCATTTCCAGATGCCATGGTCCTCTTCAAAAATGAAGGACAAACACAACTTATGAGTAGAATGAAAGGTCTCAATGGGGACCCAGCTAGTTGAGTAACTCATCTAATCCTTTCCCTTTCACTCTCCCTTTCCTTCTACTTCTCCTCTCCAAAGGAAGGTAAATATTGATGGCCAGAAGCTGCCCACTTAACTTGGGGCTTACTAGTTGGATTTCTCTTTCCTTCCTTCCTTCCTTCCTTCCTTCCTTCCTTCCTTCCTTCCTTCCTTCCTTCCTTCCTTCTTTCCTTACTCCCTTCCTTTCTGTCTTTCTTTCTCACCTTTCTTTCTTTCCTTCACAAAACTTTAAATCCAGTTCACTCTGAAGCTCATAGATTGGACCACAATAGGTCCGTGGCCAAATTCCACTTAATGGCTGTATTGGGGGCTCTGCTGGCTTGGAATGAATATCAATGGTAACTACTTGTCTTTGGAATAGCAACCCTCAGAGTCTTCCTCTAACAGATTGAATTTTTTTTTCTAATTAAAGGGGCCATCCCTTGACTAAGTTCTTAAACAGGCCTATTCAAAGAACGGGCATTACCTCACTCCAAGTGAGTATATGAAAAGACCTTACCCTAAAAGGGCCATGGTCTCCCCTTACATCCTGGGTCATCTCCAGTCATCCTGATGAATATCTGGTCACTGGATCCAGATGGCTCTGAAACAGAAAATGAGGCTGGCAAACTTGCACAGCCCTCCCTCACTCAAAGCAAAGTCAACTGAAAATCATGTCATCGTTTCCCTGATGCCATAGTCCTCTTCAAAAATGAAGGACAAGAACACGTTTTGGAGAGAGAGAGAGAGAGAGAGAGAGAGAGAGAGAGAGAGAGAGAGAGAGAGAGAGAGAGAGAGAGAGAGA
>NW_027187308.1:1822687-1949566 GCF_028583685.1 Petaurus breviceps papuanus | reverse complement strand
AGAGAGAGAGAGAGAGAGAGAGAGAGAGAGAGAGAGAGAGAGAGAGAATATCATACACACACACACACACACACACACACACACACACACACACATATATATTTATCTAAAGTATTGGTAATAATGTCAATGACACTTCCAGAAACAGAATCATGAGGGTTCTCCACTGAATATGTCCAAGGATGTTTACACTGACCCCTTAACATTTCTTTGAATCTGACTATCTAAAATGTTCTATTTTATCCTCTATCTCTCTGTCTTCCCTATAAGAATGTAATATTTTATCCAAAGCTTTGCTGAAATTTAGACAAACTATTTCTACAGCATTTACTGACTTAATAATTTAGGAATACTGTTCAAAGAAATAAGTTGACTCTGAAATGATCTATTCTTGATAAAGTCATTATAATGCTTTCTAATTTCTGCTTCCCTTTCCAGATATTTTCAAAAAAATATCTTTTGATTGACTAATTCATTCAAGAATTCCCACCACTCCAGAAGTAGAAATTAAGCTCACTAGTGTGTAGCTTGCAAGCTGACCTCTTCCTTTTCTTTTTAAATTTATATAGCTTTAAGTCTATTGCTACTTCTGTCATATTTTCATTTTTTAGACATAATTGCTAACATCTTGGTCATAATTTCAGTAACTAATTATTTCCGTAGCCAAGGATATCAATTACGTAGATTAGTTAACTTGAAACAAACAAGTGTAAATTGATACTCTTTTATTACTCCCTTATTTATCTGGAATATCAACTCCCTATATGTAATGTTTATTATCTTTTTCCAAGGCAGAGGTCATTCTCTTTGCTAGAGAAAACAGAAGCAAAATATAAATTATCTCCACCTTCTCTATTGTCAGTTATGATTGTTCTTTCTACCTCAAGCAAAAGTGCTATACTGTATTTGACCTTTATTTTTTTCTTGATATAGCTTTTTTTAACTTTTTTAAAAAAATTTCCATTTCCTTCCTTGCCAACCACTGATAATTCTAAGCTTTAGAATTTCAAGACCATGCTACAGCCTTGTTTATGTTCATCTACTTCTTAAAATCTGGCTTATTTTGTATCTTCTCTACATTTTTTTTCTGAAATCTAATTTGGTCAGTCCCTGCCTTCAGGGAGTTTATATTCTATGGGGTTTGGGGGAATTTAGCAGTGGGTATGCAAGTAAGTTAATGCAAAATACTTACAAAATTAAATGTAATGGAATTCTAGCAACTGTCAGAATGCTAATAACTTGGGGGATAAAGAAAGCCTTCTTCTGAGAGATACCCCTTCAGCTGAGTCTTAAACAGAAGTAGGAATACTAACAAGCAGTGAGGAGAGGAAAAATTCCAGGCACAAGGGAAAGCTTTGGCAAAGAGGTACAGAGAAAGGGATTTAATATTCTTTTTTTTTTAAAGTAAAGTTTATTAAAAGTTTGCTTGTTGTATTGGACACAGAGTAAGTCTGTGCTAGGTCATTCTATGGTGTTCTCACCGGGAGTTAATATTCTGTATGGAAAATAGGAAGGCAGGTTTGGCTATATTTTTGAAAGCACAAATACTAAGCGCAAAGGACAAATTGACTGTATCGTCAGAAAATCTCCCCTCTCTCTGTCCAAAGAGCAAACATGCATCTGGCAGTAGTATGGTTAATGTAGTCAATTAAATGGATCAATATGGTATTGTGATTTGATCAAAAATGTCCTTTGGTGGCTTTATTATCCACTTAGTCTACTTACATTGATGAAATTAGACATATGCACCAAAAAAAATTCAATTCAGTATGTTCTTTAAATATTGTCTAAGAAAATGATTGGGTTTAGGTATAGGACTTGATCAATTTCCTAGAGATTATTAAAATAAAATCCTAATTACACCTTTGTCCATAAATATATGATTAATCATCTAATCTCAAAATGAATCCTCATTGCCTTTTTTTTTTACCTATCAGTCCTAACTGTGATTTTGTATAATTTATCATTCCAGCAAACTGAAGACAGTCTAAAATCCATGCAGGCTTTTGGAAATGAAACTCTAAAACTGTCAAAGAGAAATCTTATTTAATGTTACAGATATCAACCTCTGATGATCTGTGGCTAGAATCAACATTGACGTATTTCATTTTAAATTCTTAAACATCAATAAAGTGTTGGCTCTCCTGAATGTAGTATTCTTACAGTTCCTAATATCGAATGAACTCATTATTACAGCCTTTCTTAGGCTTCCAATATCCTTCTGACTCTGAATCAGAATAAGAACACACTTTTCAAAGTGTAATGGACCTTCTTACTAGTTAAATCTAATAACTTTGGAAGGAATTATTCTGGTAATGAAAATAGATGGGGACCCTCCCTTCTGATTAGTATTTTCATACCTTTTATATTCTAGTGCTGAGATATTTTCAGAAATTTCTAGTTTCTCCATTCTCCAAAAGATTCCTTGAGATTTCTGTTTGAAGTGAACTTCAATTAAAGAGAAATTCAAATGACTCAAGACTCAAGTAGAAACTTCATTTTAGTAACTCAGTTCTCTGACTCACATTATACTATATTTACACCCTAATTCCTAATGCCTGGTATTCCCATTTGCACATTTTAGGACTACTTTCTGAGTAGGTCACTTCTCAACATCTCTTCATCCTTTCAACCTTTTGTCTTAGATACCAACTACTTTGCTTCCAAGCTTTCTTCCACCTCCAGCTGAAATGTCTTGAAACTCATGGTGTCATATGATCTGAACACAGCCATGAGTGGCATGCCTTAAAGTTGAGTCAGTGATGAAAGACACTTTAAGTATCATTTAGCTAAGTCTCTCATTTTACAGTTGAAAAGACTGAGAACCTGGGAATTTGAAAGACTTGCTCCAAATCACACAGAGGAAAGAAGAAAGGAAAGGTTTGGTCCCTGTTCTCTGACTTTAAATTTAGTTCTTCATCTTCATAGAAAAAAAATTCTGTTTTTGTCTGGGATAGAGACCCTGAAATGCCATAAGAAGAGAGATGGGGGGGGGGAAACTAGTAGGAAGAAATCTAGGAGAAAATTAAGGTGGATGCTAATTTGAACATGGGTTTAAAGGGTACAGATGAGTCTTGGCACTTTTTCTTACTTTCTGAAGTGAAGATGAATTTCTTCCAACTTCCTTGCAAATCTTGAACAGAATTAGAATTTAGGTTAATTCCTTACCAAGTATAATTTAATCATAAAATTGAAGAGTTGTTTGCCTCCATTTCTATAACATCTCTTTACTAACAGAAGTTCTCATTCTATCACCCTAATGACTGCTGGTCAAGTGTTCTGGATGTCCAGGAAATAATGACATTCTACATGTCTAAAGCATCCCATGTTTTGCATCTTTTTTTCCCCTCTGACTAATTGAGAAAACCAGTACTGGCCTAGATGGTTTAATTCTTCTTGTCAAATAATAAATGTGTGTTATGATTAATATAAAGGTTTTAAGGTATTTTAACTTCTGCAATATGAAAGCTAATTTACATTGTTAATACTTCTGCATAGAATATTAAAATCAAACTATGCCACTTCTTCTATTTATTTCCAAGCTTTTAATATTAGGATTTTTAAAATGTAGATTAGAATATGGCAGTTTTGATTATATAAGACATTTATTCTTATAGTTTGATACTATTTTAAACCTTTTTTCTAACACATAAATGGCCCTGACTTCAAATATACAGCTGATTCAGAATTGACACTTACATCAATAACATATTCATTCCTATATGTTAAAATATAATCAATTTCATTCTGGCTTAATGTGATGCTATTTGACACAAATTCTGGCTAGTGCTTCCTAATTCTTTTCTTTAAGAAAGTATTCAGGATTGTTAAGTATGAGGCTTCTTCATAATCCATATGTTTGGCTTGACTCATTGCTTACCCTTGAATAATAGTTTCTGATATATGCATGTGTTTTTCTTTGTTGTCCAGTAATTTCAGTTATATTCAACTTTTTGTGACACAATTTTGGATATTCTTGGCAAAGATACTGGAATGGTTTGCCATTTACTTCTTCAAATCATTTTACTAGGGAAGAAATTGAGGGAAACAAGGTTAAGTGATATCCCATGGTCACACTGCTAGTAAGGGACTGTTGCTGAATTTGAACTTCTGTCTTCCTAACTCCCCATCCAGTGCTATTGTGCCACCTAGCTGCATACATTTAAAGACACACATATGTACATATAACTCTGTACACATAGAAGTGTGCATGTATGTATATGTGTGTGGGTTTTCACATATATACATGCATACACACACACACACACACACACACACACACATATATATATATATATATATATATATAATCATACTATCTTGTACCTCTCTACTGGTAACTAAATACTGAAATATATGTTGATTTAATATTGAAAACCTTAAATTTTTTTTGCAGAATCTAAGTCAATTCTCTGAAACAGATCTTGGTGAGGAAAAAAAAGCTATTTTTCATAGTGGTTTATTTAGCAACAGTTATCATAATCATGAGAGTATAATTTGAATAAGTATCTTATGAACTTATGCTTCTTTTGTCATTGGGCTCTAGAATAAAACCAAGTCTCCCAACTCATTTACATGCTTCTCCTGGAAGATCCTATGAACCACTCTTCTATTTAGCTGCAACTTCACTTTGTATTTTACTTTCATTTATAGTAAAAATGTCATGATTAATATTGTTTTTTCTTTGGCACACCCTTTTAGCACTCATTAGATATTGTATTCAGATTACCAAAAGCCAAGTTAATGTTTAGAGATATTCTAAAGTCAGTGTGATTTTTAAGTACTCTCTGGCCCCCTTTCCACTTCCCTGACATATTCAACTGCAGAAGCAGAATAGTGCTTCATAGGACTGAGGGCCAATTTGTATCTTCCTTTGTTTCATGGACTGCCGTGACAACACTTTTTATACATTTTAGTAGATCCCTGAAAGACTTCAATTCAAAGAAATGTCAATTCATGATACTATGTCGAGTAGAATTTGAAATCTTTCTAGATAATCTACATAGAATGCTGTATATTATAAAAGTCAGACAATAGCTTTAATTTGAAACAATTATTTAGAGAAAATGTCTATATTTACAGCTATATGATTCTGGGGTAATCTTATTTGTGTTGACACAGATTATTTTAAAAATTGCAACTCTTGAAAATTCAAATTTCATTGAATACAAACTGTTAGGACATATCTTGAACTGAAACCAACTGTGGCATGCTCTTCACACATACACACACAACATAACTCAGCATTGGAAAGGTTCCATACCTTTGCCTCATAGTACCATGTTTCACACCAGGTCCTATCCATCTAATAATTTAATCTATTTCTGTCATTCTTTTCTCATATTTCTGCTTTTTGTCATGAAATATGATAGAGCCTTAGAAATACTTCAGGTTTAGAAAGGAGTAATACCATTCATTCCTGACAAAAACCTTCTACAAAAAAATAATGAACCCAACATCCAAAACCTTTGCCATGGTTTAGAAAATTGTTCTATGCTTACGTTTTTGTAAATCCTCCTTTTAATGGGATTTATGCCACAAATTTCAGGTCTGTACCAGATGGCTACAAATTGAAAAACAAATAAAAAGGGAAATAAAATATCTCCATCCCTCTGTCCTCTGGTCATTTGTAGCCAATAAAAACAATAGAGAGCAGATTATTATTGATTAATGGACATTCTTTCTAGCTAGCATACTTGATAAGAAAAAAAAAATAGATTGACTTAAAAACATTGCCCTAACAGAGTGTGAGTTTTCATAAACACAGTGAAGGAAAAGGAATTCCAAAACAAGGATAGAGTTTTGAAACATTCTGTTTCTAGTTATTTAGAGTTCATTATAGTGCCATTTTTATTCTATTCAGAGTTGTTAAGATTTGGACAGCTACATAGATGGTACAAGAGAAATGTTATTGAACCAGGAAGAATATAAAATAGTATATCTCTTTTTTAACTTCATTTTTTTATATGAGTATGTTGAAGGGACAGGGTATATAGTAATCTTATTTATTATTTATTTCCATTTAGAAATCCACTTACTTTCCATGTATAACTTATATAGCAGAAGTTGCTAACTGTTTTGTTTGTTTCATGGACCCTATTAACAATCTGGTTGAAGTCTTTAAACCTTTTTTCTGAATGATGTTTTTAAATGCATGACATGTAGGGTTATTAAAAACAATTATTTCAAAATAAAATAATAAAAAATTAAGTTCTCATTTCCTATATGAAGAGTCCTTGTGTTGGGCTGGGGGTGTGTATATTTTTTATCTATTTTGCAAATATTGCTCTAACAGAAAATGAAGAATTCTGTGAGGAATTTAGCAGAATATTCTTCCTGGATCTTTGCTTTCCCAGGTCTATTTTTCTTATATTGCGTGCCTTGTCATATATAACATTCATTTCTTTACCTCTCTTCATCATGCCTTACATTTCTTTGATCTTTCTCATTCTTCCAGAAATCTCTATCTTCCTTCAAAAATTGTACAATATTTCTTCTTTATATAGCATTCATCTTCTTCATTCTTTCTTATCCCACCAGTGCTTAAATTTTGAATTAAAGCATACAAAATTGAATCTCCACCCCATTTTCTCTTAGTGTCTGTGATATAACTAAAAATCAATATCTAGAAAGAATTGAGTTAAGAACAATGTGAGAGGTCACTGCTAAATGAATTAAGAAGTCTCTAAGTGATGAGGATTAAACAGTGTTAAAATCAGATAAGAAATAATTCATGACACACCCTTCATTACTAAAAGTAGTTAACTAGAAATTAAAATTGAAACTGTATATAGAAAATTTTAGTGTGGTGATCCTCTGCAAACTAAATCTATGTGCTAACCCAGAATATAATAGAAATATTACAACTGCTATGACTAACACTACTCTCACAGCAAGTACAGTGTTTAGAGACAATAGATTCATAAAAAGGGGTAAATGAAGTTTGTGCTTGCTGTAACATTGATTTTGAATGTCTGCAATTCTGTTTTTATTTGTATTGTATCAATTAGGATATATTTGCATATTGAATAATTTCTAATATTAATAATGGCTAATAAACATACAGTGCTATCAAATTTGAAATGTTATTCAGATATATTTTCTGATTTGATTCTCATAACTACTTCATTTGAAGGCTGATGTTATTATCCGCATTTTAAAGATAAGAGAATTGAAGCTGTGGGAGCTTAAGCGAATTGTCCAGGGATTACCTGGACTAGGGGTTACCTGATGCAGGTTTTGCACACACCTACCAGGACTCTAGTAACTACATAACAGAACTGCAAAATCTTGATTTTCATATATGAGCAATAAGTAAAAGCAATGTCTAAATGCACACTACTAAATTAGACAATTTCTATTTGATTCATTTTTTTTCTGCCATAATAATGCCAAGACAGAGAATGAAAAAAATGGATAGGAAGAATTGTGTTCAAATTCTACTTCTGACATATACTATTTGTGTGGCTGGAGGTAAATGTTCAATGCTATAAGCTAGTCTCTAAGACTGGCTTTTTAAAATGCATAACTAAAGGAAATTGTCATACTGGAATTCCCCATGCTGATGAAATTATAGGTTTAGATTAAATCAGCAGCAACAAAATGTTTTCTATAAGGTTGGGTTTTTTTTTCCTTTTATTTAGCATGAAAATTCTTAAAGACAATTAACTAAAACATAGAGATCTCTATTGGTAGAGGGAATAGTCATTTCAAGGTCATAGTAGATCCTTTAAAGTAAATATTATAACACCATTATAACCACAAGAATTTAACTATATTTCATTATTAATATAAATTTGCTAGGACTTTTTCATTTGTTGTAATGGCTTCATAGAAATGCAGTGATATGTATTTTCTGAGAAGTAGTCATTATTTAGGGTGAAAAGAAGACTTGACTTGGGTTGATCATATAACTTTATATATATATATATATATGTATGTATATATGTATGTATGTATATATATATATATACATATATATCAGAGTAAAATAGTGCAAAATCATGAAAAACATCACTTTAATCCTTGGAGATGAAAACATGAGTGTAAAAAAACAGAAGAGGAAATAATCAAACTTCATTATCCTATCAGAAATTAGGTTAGAACATGTAAAGATTTCCACAAAGATACATGAAACAGAATAACTTTACATATATTGATGATATCTGTTCTTATCATATATGGCAGCAGAATTACTAAACTTAGGTTCTAATATTTTCGTACTCAGTGAGCTACCTGAGAAAATAGAAATACCACAGTAGAAGATGACATTGATGATATCTTGATCTGATGTCATCAAGCAACACAGGACTGTGGTGTTAGAGATGAGATCATTTTAAAGACACTGAAAAAACTTCATAGAGTATAATATAGCCTCATTTTTTTTCTTTCTATAAGGCATGTACAATGAATATAATAAGTCACACATGATTATTTGGTATTTGTTTAAAGTTGAGTCATTTTCAGTCCTGTCTCATTCTTCTTGACCTCAAAATTATTTTTATTGGCAAAGACATTGAAGGAGTTTGCCACTTCCTTCTTTACATCATTTTATAGATGACAAAAGTGAGGCAAACAGGATTAAATGACTAGCCCATGGTCACAAAGCTTGGAAGTGTCTGAGGTCAAATTTGAACTCAAGTATTCCCAACTCCAGGCCAAACATTTTAGACACTGTGCCACCTAGCTTCCTCTTGCTTGGTATTTACAAACAAATATATTTTGTTGTTATTACTGTTTATCTAATCTTTGATTATCAGTGGCAAAGGATAAAATAGAGAGATATTTGCTCACCAAAAAAATATTCACCAAAGTTATGGATAATGATCTTCATAGAATCTAAATGGAAGAGGAATTTATCATATTTTGTCAGGTTTTTCTGATGCACTATTTGTGGATGACAAAGTATTGCATCAAGCCCCAAAACAGAATTTCCTCAGTAAGGTCCATGGTCATTAAAAAAGATCAACTTGGCAACTTATAATCTATTAGGTAATAACACTTTTTGATGAAACTGTTAGAACCAAGTGTGAGCAGGACCTAAAAACCTTAAATTGATCAAAGTCATTTCTAAATGGAAGACCCAAAATGAGGGAAATCTCGAGAAAATTGCTTTTTTTAGCTTCCGCAAAAATATTCTTTCTATGCATAGACATGTTTGAGTTAATCATTTCAAGAATGCCTTCTATTTAAAAGCTTTAGAACATTTCATAGGGCACTGAGAAATTAAGTAACTTGCCCAGGATCATAAGGCCAGAATATATAACAGCTGGGATATGAACCTAGTTCTTCCTGGCTCCAAGGTCAACTTTCTCAGCATTGCCATGGTGAACTTCACTCAAGTATCAAAACATATAAATAACTAGAAAGTCAATACTCATAGTTGGGCTATGACAATATTATAAAAATTATATTACCTTCATCAATTAACAAACTTAGAATCATGCCAACAAAATATTCATAAAGGAAGATTTGATCTTGAGGGAAGAAGGTTTCTATTTCATCTGAGAAGTAACCATATCATGATAACAAAATAGGTATTAATAAATTGCCTTCAAAATAATAAATTGGACTTCTGGGGATGGATCCAAGAAGCACTCAATCAAACTTTTCTAACATTCCCCTCAAAACAATTTTAACTTTATGACTCAAGTTAAATTATGGAGTGGCAGAACCAAGAAAAGATAAGAGGGAGTTATTCTTCTGGTCCAAAACAGCTTAGAAGGTTGGAAACAAAGAATAAAGATGTGGGTGTGGCGTCTACCCTGGAGCCCATGTGGATGGAATACCATTGGTCGGACTAGGTTGTGTTAACAGAAGCAAAAGCAGTTTCAGGAGCTCTCAAGCTAGAGGGGACCTGGCAACTGGTCAGAATGATATCATACAGTATGCCTTTGCTAGCAATGGATATAGGACCAGAAACTATTTGGGAACTTCATCACCTATACCCATTTCTGGGTCATAGGTCAAAGGTAGAATAGGGCAGTTTTAGTAAAGACTGAATACTCTAAGAGGCAGCATCCTTTCTGGACACAAGGGATCAGAGAACCTTAGAAAGAGTATCATTACTTGTCCCAAAGGAAGAGGGGACTGAAGGGCACTGTTAATTGTAATTCTAAGGGATCAGGGACCCTTTCTGGGTAAGGAACAGAGTACAAACCAAGAAAACAGTGACCACATGTCTACACTGATGAGACCACCTTGAACACACCGAAAACTTTCAAATCCTCAGGACTAACCTTGAAAATAGCAGTGCAAAAAAGAATGAAGCTTGAGACAATGGCCCTCCCCCAACTCCACAGCAGGAACAGAATCCAATATAAAGGTAAAGTTCCAAATCAAAAAACCAGGGTGATAAAAGGGAGCAAATAACAAAATGAGAAGCTGACCATAAAAAAACTTGCATGGTGATAGGGAAGATAAAAACATAAACCAAATGAAGACAATGAAGTGTAAAGTTCTACAACCAAAGCCTTAACAAAATTTTAAAAATATATATGAATTGGATGTAAGCCCAAATGGAACTCCTGAAAGAACTAAAAATTATTTTTAAAATTGAATAAGAGTGGGAGAGGAGAAAATAGGCAAAGAAATAAAACAATGAAAATTAATGGGGAGGAGGGAATAAAGAGCTTGTCAAAGAGGCACAAAAAGTCCTGAAGGCAATAACAATAAAAGCATAATTATACAAATGGGCAAAGAAGCACAAAAACTTATTGAAGAAAATAATTCCTAAAAATTAAAATAGGACAAGTGTAAGCTAATCGCTCCATGAGACACACACACAAAAGAAAAAAGAAAAGGAAAAAAATAAACAGTTAAACAATGTAAACAAATGAAAAATAATAATGGAAGAAAATTGAAATATCCCATTGGAAAAAAAAAACTTACCTAGAAAAGAAATTGAGGAGAAAGAATTTAAGAATTATTGTATTATCTGAGAGCCACGATCAAAGAAAGAGTCTATATGTGACAATTCAAGATAGGAAAACTTCCCACATATCAATGAACTATAAGATAAAATAGAAATTGAAAGAATCCATCTATCATCACCTAAAAGAGATCCCAAATAAAAAACTTCTGAAAAACTATTTTTTTTTTCAGAGCTCCCAGGTAAAAGAGAAAATATTCCAAGCAGGAAGAAATAAACAACTCAGGAGGCAAAGTCAAGACGGGGGAGAAAAGCCAGGAACTCACCTGAGCTATGCCCCAAACCCCTCCATATACCTTTTTAAAATTGCTCTAAACAAAATGTAGAGCAGCAGATCCCACAAAAAGAAAGAGTGAAACAAATTTCCAGGCCAAGACATCTTTAAAGCGTGGCAGGAAAGGTCTTTTGCACCAGGGTGAGAGAGGACCACAGTCATCATAGACCATGCCCCAGCAAAACTGGAGCAGGTGTCAGGGCAAGTGAATCATTCATAGCAGTGATAGTTTCCAGACCTCGCAGCCCACAGATGACAAAGACAAAGTAAAAAGTCATCAGGCAAGGTCTGTTGCACCTGGGTGAGACTGGAGCATATTCTAGTGCAGGCTATGCCAGCACAGCCTTGACCACAGCAAACCTGGAGAAGTCCTTGGAGTGACTAAATCAGCAGTGGCAGCAGCAGTGGTAGTGGCAGTAGCAACAGAATTAGCAACTGTGCCTGCTTCTGGAGCTTTCAAGTGAAAGATAGTAACAGGGTGGAATAAGTGGTCAGAAACAGTTTACAAGTCATTTTGCTAGTGCTGAGGCAAGATTCTCTTGCTTTGTCCACACTCTGATCTGGTTCACAGTCCTGGGTAGCAGTTCCAGCATGAGAAGGTGCATTAGCATAGTGGGGCTTATAGCAGCAGTAGAGGGAGGGACCCTCCTCACAGTTCCAAGGCAGAAAAGAGCACTTGTTGTCACTCACATACCAGAGCACAGGCCAGGAAAGAAGTAAACTTCTTAGATAATACAATCTTGGAAGAAGTGAAAACTTATAGTTTCTTAGAATGATCTCTGAATCTACCACAGAGGGTAGATCTGAGGATCTACCACAGAAAAGAGAAAATACTTCAAGGGGCCAGAAAGAAACAATTCAAATATTGAGGGTCCACAGTAAGGATTGCACAGGATTTGGCAACCTCTACACTGAAAGATCGGAGGCAGTGGAATACAATTTTCTGGAAGGAAAAAGAGCTCGGGTTACAACCAAGGATCAATACCCAGTGAGACTGAGCATATTCTTCCAGGCAAAGAGATGGTCATTCAGCGATATAACAGAGTTCGAGACCTTCCTGATCGAAAAGCCAGAACTCAACGGAAAATTCAACCTCCAATTACGAGATGCAACAGTGACTTAGAAAGGTAAACAAGGAGAACACACACACACCCTGCTATTTGATAAGAGCAAACTGGTTATAGACAAGTAGAGGGTATGACTATAAAATACACAAAATGACGATTTAAAAAAAATCTTATTGAGGGCTATAAAGGGACTGCAATGGAAGAAAGGGTGAAATGGAAAAGGGTAAATTATGCCACACATAGAGGCATAACAACTGTATAGCAGAGGAAAAAAAAGGAGGCAGTTGGGAAGCATATGAGCTTTTCCCTCATTGCTTCTGGTACAAGTAAGGAATAAAAACCAGTTAAGCATAGGACTCTATGGAGAAGAAATGCAAAAAGTATCATTTTAGAGGGAAAAGGGGGGAGGGAGCGGATCTTCGCATGAGATTTGTTCCTGTCACTCTTGGCATGAAGAAGAAATAACACACTTCATTAAGTATAAAAATATCCTACAGGCAGTAGGAGGGGGAAAGGGTTATGAAAGGGGGGTGGGAGTGGTTTATAGGGAGGGAAGTAGTAAGGGGAAAGGGGAGGAAAAGGGAGAGGGGCTGATAAGGGAACACTGAGGGAGGCGGTGGGCAAAAGGAAAACTATTAAAGGGGGGAAGGGAGAAGGGAGGTAAAATATGAACATGAACAGGGGCAGGAATAGGATGGGGGGAAAGAAACAGATAATAATCATAATTGTAAATGTGAATGGAATGAACTCTCCCATAAAACCGAGGTGGATAGCAGAATGGTTACAATGGAGGGGAAGTAAAGGAAGGGAAAAGGAAGTGAGTCAACCTTACTGTCATTGAATTTGTGTTAGGGAGGGAATGACATTCAAACTAAATAGGGTATCTCACTCTACAGGAGAGTAGAGGGAGGATGATGGAGGAGAGGACAGGTTAGGAGGAGGATAGTTAGAAGCACACATTTTTGAAAACGGATAGGGTCAAAGTAGAGAATAGAACAAATTGTGAGAAGGATAAGAGGGAGGGAAATACAGTCAGTCTTCCACAATATATCTACTATGGAAATGTTTTGTGTAACTACACATGTACAACCCATATTGAATTGCTTATCTTCCCAGTAAGGGTGGGTGATGAGGGAGGAAGGGAAAAAATCTGGAATTCAAAGTTGTAAAATCAGATGTTTAACAAATAATATTTTTTTTACATTAAACTGGAAAATAAGATATACAGGCACTGGGCTATGGAGATCCATCTTGCCCTACCAGAAAGGCTGAGGGGTGTGGAGGAGGATACAGAAGAGAGTAGATTGGGGGAGGGGGTATACAGTGGGATCGCTGTTTTGGCGTGGTGGGTAGTGGAAAGATGGGGAGAAATTTGTAACTCCAAATCTTGTGGAAATGAATGATGTAAACTAAAAATAAACATTCTATTAATTATTAAGTTCATTCTATTAATAGCATTCTATTAATTAAAACTAGAACTATAAAGCTGTTCAAAATATCATAACCAATTCTGCAAGAAAGTTAGCCATGCATTTCTAGCATTTGGTTTTGATCACTGCTAATTTTCTTATGGTCATTTGACCATTGAAATTGGGCATTTCATGCTCCAATTTTTCCAATGTAATTCAATTAACATTTATTAAATACCTACTATATGTCAGCCCTTCAGCTGAGCATTGAGTATACATTTTAAAAGACAAGTCCTGACCTTAAGGAGCTTATAATCCAATGAATAAAGACAATACAAAAAAAATGAAGCTGAAAGGGAACAGGCATATGGTGTGAGTGTGGGTCAAGATGAATACATATTCTGGTAGAGTCAAATTCTAGGAATGCAGCTGGTGTTAAATAGTGGAAATCCACATGGCTTGTATTTTATATAATGATTTCAGTGGTTTCAGGTAAGTGAGGAATGCCTTTATGTACAGTACTAGGGAATCAATATCATGTTAAAAAAAATTCCTATTTGTATGCTTCATCTAAGATAAATAAAAGGGGCAGCCATGTAGCACAGTGAGTAAGAGCACCGGCCCCAGAGTCGGGATGACCTGGGATCGAATCCAGGCTCAGACATTTAGCACCCACCCAGAAACACCTGGCCTTGTAACCTTGAGCAAGTTACTTAACCCCAATTGCTTAGGGGCAGCTAGGTGGTGCAGTTGGTAAGAGCACAGGCCACAGAGTCAGGAAGACCTGGGATCAAATCTGGGCTCAGATACTTAGCACCACACCCAGAAATAACTGGCCATGTAACCCTGAGCAAGTTACTTAACCCCAATTTCTTAAAAAAAATGATAAATACAATTACTTGGGGAATTCTGATAAATTCCATTTGATCATATAGTTTATTCATTGAAAGGGTTGACACCGTGATAAACTGGAACTCCAATTCAGCAACATGTCTGTGTTTGGGATCTTATCTAGCCTAGTTCTGTCTTATCTTATGCCTTATTTACTGCTTTACAAAACCATATTTGTACAATGAATTCATATGTTGTTCATTGGTTTTCTTGTATATTAGAGTTGATAATAAGCTTGACCCCCTCAAGGAAATGATAAAAGTGAGTGGCAACATAATCACAGGAAATCCTCCCCAAGAGCTTTATGAGATTTAATTAAACAAACAGTCCTGTATTTCTCAGTAGTACATAAAAGCTCCTAACCCTGTTTGATAAAGGATGACAATGAAGCTCTCTACTAATGTTAGTCTCCAGTGCCTTGTCATGAAATGGAGCTAACCCTGGTTGCTGAAGACTATATAAGAAGAAAAGAAGCTCTGAAAGCTCCAACTTAACAGGAAGAGATAAAAGTATTGGTCTGACAGTGGAATATTATCCAAGGTTCAGTCTATCTAAATACATTGACCCTCATCACCATAAGGTGTTGAATCGTTTTGTCCACAGCAATTAATTAAGTTAGATTACTAAATATGAAGAGATTTCTACTTGTCATTAGAGGCAACATTCAGATCAATGAAGTTATAGATTATTATTTGAGGCAAAATTCAAAGTAACCAATCAAGCAAAGTACAAAATCAGGGAAACTTTCATATGCTAAATAATTACCTCTATTTAAATATCATTTCTGGTTAACATTTATCACAAATACATTGTGCAGCTTGTGGCTAAACCTAATAACTTCATTTTTATCCTTAGCATATACTTAGTACTATTTTTCAAATTATTCCTTGGATCATAGATGGTTTCACCTGGGAAAAAACTAGAATTTAAACCTGCATGTGACACTACAAAGTAGTCTGAAATTCTTACTGGTATCTGAACAGCGGGAGATTAATTGCCTACTAATACTGTCACCATCCAACACTGATTATTTTAGTTTGCTGGTTTTATTAAATTTGAAGGAAAAATGATTCAGGACACAGGAAAAATACACATTTTGAAGAAAAGAAATATTGCCATTGTAATGGGGAAGAATAAGGTTATTGGAAATGTATAATAATAATGGACATTTATAAATCACTTTTAAGGATGAGACTAAAACTCAGAAGTGGAGATAAAAGTTTGTGAGTCATTGGTACAGAAGTGATATCTGAAGGCTTAAAAATGGATAAGCTGCTACAGAGATTCTCAAACCAAGTGAATATCCCTATAATCCCAGATATGCAATACAAGTCACTGAAGTAAAAGTGAAAATAATATAGAGAATCAATCAAATAGAAAAAAAGTCTATTAAAAGTCAAAGCAAATAAAGTATTCAAAACTGTAAATATTAAAAAAATGAAATAAACAACTCCTTTAAAAGATTAAAACAAAATGGTTCCAAATGAACTACCCCGAATCAGAATAGGGTATTGAAGGATGAGGCACACTTTCACTTGTTTTAAGAAGGTCTCTTCTATATAGATGACCTCTAAATTCTCCTCCAGTTATAATTTGCTTGATTCTGTGATATGTACCAACACAGATAAAAGTCAGAAGGAAAATGTTTCTTAATAATAATATCTGTGATTATCCTTTGGTGTAGTTATGCAGAGGTAAATATCAACTCAAAAGCATTAAAAGAATTTTAATTAATTACCTTTCAATACAAATTGCATATTGTGGATATGCAGAATACAAATCTTTAGCCTTTTGTCATTCTTTATTTCTAAACCATGCTTTCCATTTGCTTTTCACCATCTTCATTTCTTCCCACATTTGCTTTTGAGTCACCAACTAAAAGAATATATTGTGATTTAAATTGGAACGCATTTTCCAGTTTTTAAAATAACTGCTCTACCTATTCAGGAAGCTAGATGATATAGAGGTCAGAACACTAGGCGAGGAGTGAGGGAGTCCTGAATTCAATCTAACTTTGGACACTAACTGTATGACCATGAGCAAATCACTTAATTTATGTCCACCTAGGTTTCCTCAACTGTAAAAAGAGGGAAAATATTTGATTATTAGTTATAAAGCACTTAGCACAGTGCCTTGCACACAGTAGGTGCTTAATTAATTCTTGACCCTCTTTTCCCACCCATATTCAGGTTTAGCAACCAAAATCACTGGATAAACTGAAATTGTTTTCATGGTAATCTCTTTTAAAATTCATTTTAACAGTACTGTAGTAAAAAGTGGCAAAATATCCCAATAAATAATGGTTATTATTTCCTTCATTCTTTTCTTTATTTTATCCTTTCTTTTTTTTTCCTTTCTTCCTTTCTTCTCATGTCTTGGTAACTCTTCATGCCTAAGAGATACAATAATCATGAAGAAAATCCTTATCATGTCTCGATACATTTGCAGCTAAAATTAAAAAAAATATTATTATAGATAATCATTACAACTAGTTACTTGTCTTTTAACTTAAATCAATATTAATCAGCTTGGAATTTATGTGATCAACTTCTCATTTTCCTCCATGTCTTTGTACATTTTCCCAGTCATCTCTCCTCCTTACCACTTTCCCTCAAACTCAAAACATATTCAGAAAACATGAATCAAGATACATGAATGAAAAATTAATAGCAAAATGGCTGAGTTGAGCCCACCTTTACTCTCAAAATAGCACCTCATCTGATACACTAAAGTATCCAAAAAATGGAATGGGAGTAAAGAAAAACCACAGAGGGGAATAATTTAGCAGAAGAAAGAAAAAAGCAAAACATCTAATATGCTGTAGTATATATATATATATATATATATATATGTGTGTGTGTGTGTGTGTGTGTGTGTGTGTGCATCAGCATCAGACAATGACTGAAGAAGTGTCTGGGAATAAAAATTGCAAAACAGAACGAGACCTCAAGAAAAGGTTTTTTTTTGCTTTTTTTATTAATTAATGAATTGATTGATTAAAGATTCCAACATTCATTTCCACAAGATTTTGAGTTCCAAATTTTCTCCTCATCTCTCCCTTGCTCTGCCAACCTGAGATGATATGCATTCTGATTACCCCTTCCCCCAGTCTGTCATCCTTTTTATCAATTCATGTCACCTTATCCCCTTCCCCCTTACTTTCTTGTAGGGCAAGATAGATTTCTATACCCCATTGCCTGTATAGCTTATTTCCCAGTTGCATGTAACAACAATTGTTTAACATTTGTTTTTAATATTTTGAGTTCCAGATTCTCTCCCTTCTTCCCTCCTCACCCACTACCACTGGAAAGACAAGTAATTCAATATAAGTTATACATGTGTAGTTATGCAAAACATTTACAGAGTGGTAATATTGTGAAAGACTAATTATATTTCCCTCCATTATATCCCCTTCCCCACATATTCTATTTACTTCTTTGACCCTGTCCCTTTAGGAAAGTGTTTGTTTCTGATTACATCCACCCATCTGCTCTCCATTCTGTCATTCCCCATTCCCATTCCCTTATCTCTTACTTTCCTGGAGGGTAAGATACCCAATTGAGTGTGTATGTTATTCTCTCCTTAAGCCAAATCCAATGAGAGTAAGTTTCACTCATTCCCTCTCACCTTCCCTTCCTTCCCCTCCATTGTGAAACCTTTTCATACCTCTTTTATTTGAGATAATTTACCCCATTCTATTTCTCCCTTTCTCCTCCCAATATATTCCTCTCTCACCCCTTAATTCTATTTTTAGATATCATCCCTTTATATTCAGCTCACCCTGTGCCCTCTATCAATTTTCTTATCTATCCATCTATCTACCTATCATATATCTATCTACCTATTTATCCATCTATCTATCTATCTATCTATCTATCTATCTATCTATCTACCCTCCAAATACCCTTATACTGATAAGGGTCTCATGAGTTACAAATATCATCTTTCCATGTAGTAATGTAAAGAGTTCAACTTTATTCAGTCTCTTATTATTTCTCTTTCCTGTTTACCTTTTCAGGTTTCTCTTGAGTCTTGTATTTGAAAGTCAAATATTCTGTTCAACTCTGGTCTTTCCAGTAAGAATGCTTGAAAGCCATCTATTTCACTGAATGTCAGGTTGTTTTCCCCTGACATATTATACTCAGTTTTTCTGGGTTGGTGAGTCTTGATTTTAAACCTAGCTCCATTGACCTCCAGAATATCATATCCCAATCCCTTCAATCTTTTAATGTAGAAAGTACTAGATCTTGTGTTATCCTGATTGTGTTTGCACAATACTCAAATTGTTTCTTCCTGATTGCTTGTAATATTTTCTTCTTCACCTGGGAACTAAGAAATTGGGCTATAATATTCCTCAGAGTTTTCCTTTATGGACCTTTCTCAAGAAGCAATTGGAGGATTTTTTTCAATTTCTATTTTACCCTCTGGTCAGTTTTCCTTGATAATTTCTTGAAAGATGATGTCTAGGCTCTTTTTTGATCATGGCTTTCGGGTAGTACAATATTTTTTAAATTATCTCTCCTGATCCTACCTTCCAAGTCACTTGCTTTTTTCAATGAGATATTTCACATTGTCTTCTATTTCTCATTGTTTTGTTTTTGTTTCATAATTTCTGGATTTCTCATAAAAACATTAGGTTCCATTTTCTACATTCAAATTTTTAAGGAATTATTTTCTTCAATAAACTTTTGGGCCTCCTTTTCCATTTGACCAGTTCTGCTTTTTAAGACATTCTTCTCTTCTTTGACTTTTTGGGCCTCTTTTGCCATTTGAGTTAGTCTACTTTTTAAGGTGTTATTTTCTTCAGTATTTTGGGGGTCTCTTTTAGCAAGCTGTTGAGTTGTTTTTCATCATTTTGTTACATTACTCTCATTTCTCTTCCCAATGTTCCCTCTACTTCTCTTATTTGGTTTTTAAAAATAATTTGGAGCTCTTTCATGGCCTGAGACCAATTCATGTACTTCTTGGAGGCTTTGGATGTAGCCACTTTGACTTTTTTGTCTTCTTCTAGTTATATGTTGTGATCTTCTTTGTCGACCTTCAAGACTGTTTTAGATTGTAGATGTGCTTCACCATGTCATTTTTGTGGGTTCTCTATCTCTAGAATTTGTTTAGAGTCATTGTTTCAAGTATTTCAAGGGGTTTGGGGGAGAACTCAAGCAATCATTGCTTTTATTCTGCCATCTTGGCTCTGCCCTCAGAGTTTATTTTTGTTGTTGTTGTTGTAGTTTTAAAGAAAGGAATAAATAAGGAATAATTACAACTTTCAGGGGGAAAAAGGTGAAAGGAAATTCTGTTCTGGAGTAGCATCTGAGGAAGAAACAAATAGCACAACATTGCACATCCTAAAAAAAATAAGGGAGAAAACTAAATAGTTCAGGGATTTATCAAAAGTTATTAAAGTAAAAAAAAAAGATAGCCTAATTAGAAGAACATATGGGATAATGAAAACTATTAAATGTTGATCAGGATAGAGCAATGGTCCTGGAGTTAGGAGGACCTAAATTAATATGTGGGTTTAGAAACTTGAAACTTACTACCTTTGGGACACAGGCAACTCACTTAACCCCAATTGCCTCACAAAAAAATGTTGAGCCAGGAAAGAGGACTTTAAGCATGAATATAGGCATTATTTCCACCCATTGGAAAATAATATGAAACAAGTTTAAAATGTTCAGCAAATAAAGTATTGTTGAAGTATTAGAACCAGAGAGAAAATTGACAATTGAAAGAATCACTGAAATACAATTAGAAAATGCCCCAAATTTAACCAAGCCAGAGCTGTGGTCGCCAAGAAGTCAGAGGCAAACAAGAAAATGAAGTAAACAGACTTTTGACATTTTGTATCCTATTCATTATATATGTGTGTGTGTATGTATGTATATATGTTTGTATATATATATATATATATATATATATGAGTGTGTGTGTGTGTATATGTGTGTGTGTCTTTCAGATGATTTTACTTAGCTGAATCTCTTGCCAAATTTTAAATTTTATTTTTTTACTTAATAGTTTATTTTTTTAATTACATGTAGACATAGTTTTCAACATTCATTGTTAGTATATTTAAGTTCCAAATTTTTCTCCTTCCCTGCCTTCCCTTCCATTTCCCCAAGACAACAAGCAATCTGATATAGGTTATACATGTAGAATCATGTTAAATATATTTCCACGTTAGTCAGGTTGTTAAAGAAGAATCAAAACAAAAGTGAAAAATCACAAGAAAGAAAAAAAACAAAAGACAAAAAAAATTGAAAATGTTATGCTGCAATCTGCATTCAGACTCTTCCTCTGAATGTGGTTAGCATTTTCCACCATGAGTTTTTTGGAATCATCTTGAATCACTGTATTGCTGAGAATAGCTAATTCTGTCATAGGTGATTACTGAGCAGTATTGCTATTACTGTGTACAATATTTTCCTGGTTCTGCTTGCTTCCCTTAGCATCAGTTCATGAAGTCTTTGGGGTTGTTTACTGAAATCTGCCTGTTCATCTCCATGACATATACATACCATAACTTTTTGACCCATTCCACAATTGATGAGAAACCCCTCAATTGCCAATTCTCTGTCACTACAAAAAGATCTGCTATAAGTATTTTTGTACATGTGGTTCCCTTTCTCTTTGTTATGATTTCTTTGGTATATAGACCTAGAAGTGGTATTATTGGATCAAAGTATATGTACAGTTGTATAGTACTTTGGGCATAATTACAAATTACTCTTGAGAATTGTTGGATCAGTTTACAACTCCACCAACAATTCCTGTACCTCACTTAACTTCTCCACTAAAAATGTGCATACTATACAACTTGTTGAATTATGTGTTTCATATTGATATCACTTCATTGTTTATGGTACCTTTTAGCAAAGAGTAGTTTCTCTCTTTTGATTAGGTCTATTTTTGCTTTTGCTTTGTCTGAGATCAGGATTGCTACCCCTGCTTTTTTTTTATTATTTCAGTTTAATCGTAATAGATACTGCTCCAGTCTTTTATCTTTACTCTTATGTAAAACTCTCTGCTTCAAATATATTTCTTGCAAAAAAATATATAGTAGGTTTCTTCTTTTTAATTCACTCTTATATTTGCTTCCATTTTATGGGAGAGTTCATCTCATACACATTCACAGTTATGATTACTAACTGTATATTTCTCTCCATCCTATTTTCTCCCTGTTTATGCTTTTCTCTTTTTTCACCCTGTCTCTCCTCACCAGTGTTTAGTTTCTGATGATTGCTCCCTCAACCTACCCTACTTCTATCAGTACCTCCCCCTCCTACTTCTGAACTCCCTTCTATCAGCCCCTCTCTCTTTCCATTTTCTTTCCCCTTTCCCCTCTTACTTACCTGTAGGATAAAATAAATTTCTACACATAACTTAGGGTGTATGTTATTCCCTCTTTGACCCAAATCTGATGAGAGTAAGGTTCAAACAATGCACATCCCCTTCCTTCTTTCATTCTATTGTAATTGGTCTTTTGTGTGTCTTTGTGTGATGTAATTCCCCCTATTCTGAATCCCCCTTTCATTTTTTTCACCCTTTCATTTATTTTAATATCATCATATCAAAGTCAACTTATACCCATAACCTCTGTCTATGTATACTCCTTCTAATTGCCCTAGTAGAGTTCTCAAGGGTAACAAAGTGTCCCCTTCTTGTGTAGTGATATAAAAAAATTAATCTCATTGAGTGAATTTTTTCCCTGTTTAGTTTTCTATGCTTCTCTTGAGTCTTATATTTGAAGTTTGAATTTTCTATTAAGCTCTGCTCTTTTCATCAGGAAAGTTTAAAAGTGCTCTGCTTCATTAAATGATCATATTTTCCCCTGAAAGATTATGCTCAATTTTGCTAGGTACTTTATTCCTGTTTATAACCCAAGCACCTTTGCCTTCTGTAGTGTCATATTCAAAACCCTTCTTTAAGTCCTATGCATTTTAAACTGTGGCTATCTGATATTGGAATCTTTTTTTTCTGACTGCTTGCAATATTTTTCTCTTTGACCTGATAATTTGGGGATTTATCTCCAAAATACCTTGGAGTTTGTTTCATGTTGGCATCTCTTTCAGGAGGTGACTTGTGGATTCTTTCAAAGACTATTTTACCCTCTGGTTCTAGGATATCAGAGCAGTTTTCCTTCATAATTTCTTGAAAGATACTGATCAGGCTCCTTTTATAAATCATATCCTTCAGGCAGTCCAATAATTCTTAAATTATTTATACAGGATCAATTTTCCAGGTCAGTTGTTTTTTCCCATGGGATATTTTGCATTTTCTTATATTTTTTCATTCTTTTGAATTTGTTTGACACATTCTTTGATGTTTCATAGATTCATTAGCTTCCATTTGCCAAATTCTACATTTTAAGGAAATATTTTTTCAGTTAACTTTTTGGCTTTAATTTGCATTTATCAAATTCTACTTTTAAATAAGTCCACTTCTTTATGGAACATTTTCCCCCATTTAACCAATTCTATTTTTAAGGAGTTATTTCTTTCAGTCATATTTTTGCATCCTTTTCCAAGCCATTGATTCTCTTTTTATAATTTGCTTATATAACTCTGATTTATTTTCCCACTTTTTCTTCCACCTCTCTTACTTAAAATCCTCATTCGAGCTCTTCTGAGAGGAATTTTGGAACTTGAGACAACTTCATATACCCTTTTGATTTTCCCTGTAGCCATAAAAGCTTTCTTTGGTCAGGACCCTTTTTCTGTTTCTTATTCATTTTTAGCCTCTTTCATGACTTTTAAAGTTGAGCTCTGCATCTTGGGCACAAGGGGCATTGTCCCAAGCTTCTTATCCTAGGGGTTAGGGGTTTGGTAACTGGCTTTCCACATCAGAGCTTCAGGTGTTTCAGACATTCAGTAGTTTAGCAAGTCACTTAATCTATATCTGCCTCAGTTTACTTATCTATAAAATGGAGATAATACTTGTAACTTTCTTATAGGATGTTGCAAGGATAAAATAAGATATGTATAAAGCACTTCTTACAGTGGTTGACACATAATAATGCTTAATATATTCTCACCCATTTTTCCCTTCCATATTCAGCTTTTACACTGAAAATTACTTTATAAACTGAAATTATTTTCATAATAGTCTTTTTCTTAAATTCTCATTAATAGCATTGTAATATAAGATGACAAAATAGCCTATGAAATAATAACTACTATTTCATGAGTATATGATAAAATTAACTCTGGCTCTACAGCGAGGATTACCTATAAACTATCCTTTCAATTACCTCAAAGTTCCATTTTTCTTCTTGTTTTATTTATAGTAAAAATATTAAGATTGGAATGATTAAACTCTTTTTGCATTATTTCTCCTATGCCTCTTTAACTGACCCTCATGTGTTACTGAATTAAAATAATAAAACCATGAAGATTTTGTCTAGTAAAAATTTATGGTATCTATTCTCAAGTGAACCCTCAATCCAACAAGATAATCCTACCTCAGCTCTAATTGATTCATTATCTCACTCTCCAAAAACAATTGTTCTAAACCTGTTTGTCTCTCTTCAAGCCTTCTGTAGAATCTCTTCCCTTTAGATTTGTAGAAGAGGAAGTCTCCTAATACCTGGCTGAAACAATTTAGGCTACTCACCAAAGACTCCCTTTTCTTACTTCCTTATCTCTATTACTCAGATAATTTCTGTCATCATCTACCCCTCTACTCATATCTCAGGTAAAGAGGGAAACTATCTGCCAGTAAAAGCCTCTCATTTAGAAGCATCCTTTATTCCATCTTTTCTAGAACATTGCCCACAATATCATCACCACGTCATTATCATCAGCATCAGCATCACCATCATTGCCCCCTCTCTTTCAGTCTCCCCCTTTCTAGTGTCTATTTCTCTGTTCCTTACACATTTTCCCTGACACACAAATAAAAGGTTCTTTCAGTTAGAATTTTCTAAGTCTAAAAGACAAATGTTGAAATCACCTAAAACTATTTTCTGCTTTTTAAAAAAAATGGTAAATGTTTACTTTTCGAAATATTTATTTTTGAGACTCCTGCAGAATCATAGAAAATACATTACAGGATTATCCCAATATCCCAAAATTTCTTAGTTTGACAGCCTTAGAGGTAAAGTATGGAGAAGACATGGAGGTAAACGGGATCACTATATTATTTTTTTAACCTTTTGAAAACAGAATTCTTCAATTTTGAGAATTTTTTTTTCATTTCTTTTTGGTGGAAAGGGAGTGTGCAATAGCTACTCAAGGCCTAGATTCTCCCCTGTTTGTGTGGTGATCAAGAGAAATATACTTCCCTTCTTTACTTCTGATTCATGGCTCCCAAGCATACTGTCATTTTCTGCTTATATAGAAATTCACTGAAATCCTCAAACTACAGTTTGCATTCTCCCTTAAGTCAAGCAATACAGATTCCTTAGGCACCCTCTTTGAATTAATTTTGAAAAGCATGGGAAAAATTTTGACTCACATTAAAAATAATCAAAATTAAGGCCTAGGGGCGGCTAGCTGGCACAATGAGCAAAAAACTGGCCCAGAGTCAGGAGAACCTGAATTTGGTTCTGGCCTCACACACTTAACACCCACACAAAATAACTAGCCATGTAACCTTGGGCAAGTAACTTAATCCCAATTGCCCTCCAAGAAAAAGCAAAAAAAAAAAAAAAAAATGATTAAGGCCTAGCTGGCCTTGAAAATGGCTTAAGCCTAGAAGAACCTCCATTTCCTTCCCTCTGTTTTCATCTCACTTTATTATCTAGATCTCCTAATTTATATATTCTCTTTCATCACTTGATGATTCTATTCAGTATCTATCTATCAATTTATCTGTCCATGTGCTCTGCCCAGAGGAAGGTACCTTTCAATCACCAAAAAACTGTCTTTTCTCTTTTTGGTTAACTAGCTTGATTTCTTTCTGAAAAACCAAGCCTTAAACCCAATTCACTCTGGAGCTCATAAGTTGGACAATAGGCCCCCGTCCTTCTAGCAAATCATGAATATAAATACTAAATAGTAACTATTTTTCTTTTGGCCAGAAACCCTGAGCTTCTTCCCCTGGCATTTTGAATTTTTTTTTTTTTATCAAAGAGGCAACCCTTGACTAACTTTTTTTATTAACTTCTTAAAGAGGCCTATTCATCGATTGAACATTATCTCACTCAAAGTGAGACACTGAAAATACTTTAGCCTATAAGGATCAGAGTCTCCCAATGCATACTGAACCATCTCCAGTCATCCTGACGAAAATCTGGCCACTAGACCCAGAAGACTCTGGAGGAGAAAGTGAGGCTGGTGACCTTACAAAGCCCTCCCTCCCTCAAATCAAAGTCAACTGAAAGTCATGTAATCATATCCCTGAAGTCATGGTCCTCTTCAAGAATGAAGAACAAACACATTAAGTTCATTTTAGTTACCTATAATATCTTAGAGCATGTTGTTTCCTTACTGTTCTATTTAGAATGGTACTATTTTATAATAAGCTTTATAGTAATGCTTACCTTTCCCCTTCCAATTTCTACTTGCACATTATTTTTTACTTCATAATCCATTTTGCAATCTTAATCTTTTATGTACAAGTTCATCTTATTCATATTTGTAGTTATACATTTTGTTTTTGTCTCCATCAAATTATTTCATATTATGTGTCCTTGCTCCATCAACATTTGAGAAAGAGACAAAGACAGAGACAAGGACAGAAAGACAGAGAGGAGAGAAATAGATAGGCTGGAAGAAAAAGAGAGGGAGAGATAAAGAAATATTAATGATGTATATTGAACAAGTTCATTTTAGATTGTACTGCTTGGTTTAAACCAAACATAGTTTTCTCCTTTCCTTTTATGTTCCCTACTCAGATAGAAACTTTGTTATTTTTCTAACTCTACTAAATATATTTTTATAGTTTGATTGGTAAGATACTGAATAAGTCATTTAGTTTAGGTAGCATTGTCATTTGTATTGCATTAGCCATGAGCAATTGATATTCTAATTTTTAGATTTACTTTATTTGTGTGAAAATGTTTGTAATTGCGTTCACTAAGTTCCTGGGTATGTCTCAGCAGGCAGATTCTCAAGTATTTTATATTGTGTAAAGTTATTTTAAACAGAATTTCTCTGTTTCTTGCTGTTGTGTTTGTTAATCATATAAAGAAAAGATGTGGGTTTATGTGGCTTTATTTTATATCCTACAACTTTCTAAAGTTGTTATTGTTTCAAGCAGTTTTTAGTTGATTCCCCAGGATTCTCTAAATATACCATCATATCATCTGCAAAGAGTGATAGTTTTCCTTTTTTTTTTTTTTTAAGCAATCGGGGTTAAGTAACTTGCTCAAGGTTACATGGCCAGTTATTTCTGGGTGTGGTGCTGAGTATCTGAGGCCAGATTTGATCCCCAGGTCATCCCGACATTGGAGCTGCTACTCTTACTCGCTAAGCTACTTGGCTGCCCCAAGAGGGATAGTTTTCTTTCCTTGTTGCCTGTTCTAATTCCTTCGATTTTTTTTCTTCCCTTATTGCTATAGCTAACATTTCTAGTACAAAATTAAATAATACTGTGATAATGGGCTTCAACTTTGATCACCTTTGATCTTATTTGGCAAGGTTCTTGATTAACCCCATTATTGGTAATGCTTTCATATGGCTTTAGATAGATACTGCTTATCATTTTAAGGAGCACTCCCTTTATTCCTATGATCTGTAATGCTTTAATAGGAATAGTTGCTGCATTATTTTCAAAAGCTTTTTCATCATCTATTGAGGTAATCGTATGATTTCTGTTTGTTTTGTTATTGATACGCTCAAAAATGTTGATAGTTTTCCTAATAGTAAACCAACTCTACATTCCTGGTATAAATTGAATCTGTTCATAGTGTGTAATTCTTGTGATATATTGCCACAATCTCCTTGCTAGTATTTTCTTCAAATTTTTTTTTTACATCAATATTCATTAGGGAAATGTGTCTATAAGATTCTTTCTACATTTTAGCTCTTCCTGTTTTAGGTATCAGCATCATATGTGTTTCATAAAAAGTGTTGACAAGACTCCTTCTTGCTTTTTTTTTTTCCAAATAGTATTAGAATTCTTTGGGCTTTAAATGTTTGGTAGAATTCACTTGTGAACCTACTTGGTCCTGGGGATTTTTTTTTCTTAGAGATTTTACTAATGGCTTGTTCAACTTCTTTTAAAAAGAGAGGGTTATTTAGGAATCCTATTTCCAGATCTATTGATCCAGGTAATTTATATTTTCATAAATATTCATTAATTCTGCTCAGATTGTCAGATTTATTGACATATAATTGGGCAAAATATTTCCAAATGATTGATTTCATTTCTTCGTTGTTGGTAATTTCACCCTTCTTATAATGATAATTAAATTTTCTTCTTTCTTTATTTCAAATCAATTAACTTAATCAAATTCATCAAGAGCTTATCTACCTTATTGTTGTTTTTTTTTCATAAAACCTGCTCACTCATTTTTTGATTTGTCTTGTGTTTTTTTTTTATTTTAAATCATAATAACCTCACTTTTGATGTTCAGGATTTCCCATTTGGTGCTCACATGGGGACTTTCAATTTGTTCTTTTCCTAGGTTTTTGTTTTTGTTTTTTTTAAGTTGCATGCCAAATCCATTAATCTGTTCTTTTTCCATTTTGTTGATGCAAAATTTAGAGAAACAAATTTTCCCCTAAGTACTATTTTGATTGCATAACATAAGTTTTGGTATGTTGTCATTCACTTTAAATGAAATTATTCATTGTTTATATGATTTGTCCTTTCATCCACTTATTATTTAAAATTATGTTTTCCAATTAATTTTTAAATCTATCTTTCCACTGGCCTTTGTTGAAAATAAATTTTATTGCATTATGAACCAAAAAGAATGTGTTTAGTATTTCTGCCTCTCTACATTTGATTTTGAGGTATTATGCACTAAATGGTCAAATTTTCTGTAGGTGTCATATACTATTAAGAAAAATGTATGAAGCAGGACGTCCAATGGGATCTGGCTTCCACCTTCCCCAATCCAAGTAAAAGGGGACTCTAAACAAACTTTGGAGCTGCGGAACCCAAAAAATGACACAGAGAAGCTAACCCCCCGCTGAGGACAGCCCAGCAGACCAGCAGGAATCGGCCACAGCATCTCATTGGGAGCTAAGCCCAGCCCCACACCGAAGTTTAGCCCCAGGGTGGGCCTGACCAGGCCCCAGCTGGAGGGACCCCAGATCAGCAGCAGCTGTGGCCATTTCCAGATTTGTCAACACATAGACGTGAAAGACAAAGTAAGAGGTCAGTGCAGTCTGGACTTTGGGACCCAGTAAGTGAGAGTGTGTGGCTTTTGCCCCCGGGGCTAGAAGGGGTTGAGGGGCCAGCACAGCCAGCCAGTGCCATATGGCATCTTCAGCTCCTGGCCTGCAGAGTGTAGGGGGACCAAGCACCAGTCTGAGGGGTAATATCTCTTGCTTTAACCTTCTTGGATCTGGTTTGGAGTCTAGGGTAGAGGTCCTGGGGGTGTGTGTCCAGCTTGCCAGAGTGGGTGGAGAACTCAGAGAGGGCACCCATCTAATATCTCCAGCAGCAGAGAAAATGCCAGCATTTGGGACAAAACCTCCCCTTTCTGGTGGCAGAGTCCACTGTGGCAAAAAGCCCAGGGGTCAAGTGACTGAGGGGTGACATGAACAGGCAAAGGAAACAAAGCAGAAAGAACATTCCAACATTAGGCTACTATTTTGGGGGCAAAATGAAGCAAAGCAAGGAACAGGAGGATGACAGTGAAGTCAGAACTCCTGCACCAAAAGCTTCAAGGGAAAATATGAGCTGGTTACAGGCCATAGAGGACCTTAAGAAGCAGATAAGAGAAGTGGAGGAAAAATTGGGAAGAGAAAAAAGAACAATGCAAGAAAATTATGAAATGAGTGTCAACAGTCTGACTGAGGAAAATACCACCTTAAAAAATAGACTAACTCAAATGGCAAAAGAGGCTCAAAAAGGCAATGAGGAGAAGAATGCCTTAAAAAGCTGAATTTGCAAGATGGAAAAAGAATCTCAAAAGCTCACTGAGGAGAATCATTGCTTCAGAATGAGATTGGAGCAAATGGAAGCTAATGACATTATGAGAAATCAAGATGCTGTTAAACAGATCCAAACAAATGAAAGAATAGAAGGATACATGAAATATCTCATGGGAAAAAACACTGCCCTGGAAAATAGATCCAGGAGAGATAATTTAAAAATTATTGGACTACCTGAAAGTCATGATTAAAGTAAGAACCTAGAAATCATCCTCCAGGAAATACTCAAAGAAAATTGCCCTGATGTTTTAGAACCAGAGGGCAAAAAAGGAGTTGAAAGATTCCACCGATCACCTCTTGTAAAAGATCCCAAAAAGAAAACTCCTAGGAATATAATAGCCAGGTTCTGGAATTCCCAGATTAAGGAAAGAATATTACAGGCAGCCAGGAAGAAACAAATTAAATAATATGGAAACACAATGAGGATAACCCAGGATCTGGCAGCTTCTACATTGAGGAATTGAAGGGCTTGGAATATGATATTCCAGAGGGAAAAGGAGCTGGGATTAAAACCAAGAGTCACCTCCCCAGCAAAACTGACTATCATGTTTCAGGAAAAATATGGTCATTCAGTGGAATAGAGCACTTTCAAGCATTCTTGCTGAAAAAAACAGAGTTGAATAGAAAATTTGGCATTCAAATACAAGAAGCAAGAGAAGCATGAGAAGGTAAACAGGGAAAAGAAATCATAAGGAACTTAACAAAGTTGAACTATTAACATTTCTACATGGAAAAACAATAATTGTAACTTATGAAACTTTTCTCAGTAGTTAAAGGGAATAGAAATATATACATATGTATGTCTATATATGAGGGTATATGGGCATATGAATATATATGTGAATGTGTATATATATATATATATATATATATTTACAGTTATACATAGATAGAGGGCACAGGACCAATTTAACAAGAAGGGATGATTCTTAAAAGGTGAAATTAAGAGGTGAGAGAAGATATAATGAGTGGAGATGGGGAGAGACAGAATGGGTTAAACTATCTCATATAGAAGGGGAAAGGGAAATGGTTACAATGGAGGGGAAGAATAGGAAGGCAAAGGGGAATGGGTCAATCTTATTCCCATTGAATTTGGCTTGAGTAGGGAATGAAATACACACTAAATAGGGTATCTCACCCTCCAGGAGAGTGGGGGGGGGAGGGGATAAGAAGGGGGATGATGGAAAGGAGGGCAGGCTGTGAGGAAGGGAATTTGGAAGCTCCCACTTTTGCAAAGGGATGTGATCAAAGTAGAGAATAGAACAGGTGGGAGGTGGGATAGGAGGGAGGGAAATATAGTCAGTCTTTTACAATATATCTACTATGTTATTGTTTTGCCTTAGCCACACATGTACAACCTATATGGAACTGCTTGTCTTCCCAGTAAGGGTGGGAGACAAGGGAGGAAGGGAATGAATATGGAATTCAAGGTATTAAAATCAAATCCATACATACATATATACATATAATATTATTTTACATGCAATTGGAAAATAAGATATACAGGCACTGGGGCATAGAGATCCACTAGAAAAGTCGAAAGGGGTATGGGAGAGAATATGAGAGAGAGCAGATTGGAGGAGGGGATGTCCTGTGGGACTCCTATTTTGGGGTGGTGGATAAGGGAAAAATGGGGAGAAAATGTTTAACTCAAAATCTGGCCGAAATTAATGATGTAAATCAGATTTTAATAAAGCGTTTAAAAAAAAGAAAAAAAAATGTATATTCTTTTCTGTTCCCAGTCTGTTTTCTCCAAAGGTCTGTCATATCTAACCTTTGTTATATTCTATTCACTGCCTTAGTTTCTTTCTTGCTTACTTTTTTTTGTTGTTGTATTTATGGAGTTCTGAGAGGGGACAGTTGATGTCCCCCACTAGTCTAGATTTGTTGTCTATTTCTTCTTGTAACTGACTTAACTTCTAGAAGAATCTGGATGCTAGATGATTGGTTCCTTTTTATTTAGTATTGATATTGCTTCTTTGTCTATGGTATCTTTCAGCGAGATGTAATTTCCTTCCTTACATCTTTTAATTACTTCAAGTTTTGTTTTTTACTTTATCTGGGATTAGAATGAAAGCCATGTTTTTTTTTTTCTTTCTTTTTTTTTTTTTTTTTTTTTTTATCTGGGATTAGAATGAAAGCCATTTTTTTTTTTTTTTTTCTTTTTTTTTTTTTTTACATGTGAGCTGAAGCATAATATATTCTGCTCTGGGCACTTTCATTTGCGTTTTTTGTGTTTCTCTAATTCAAGTGTATTTCTTTTAAACAACATATTGTAGGATTCTGGGTTTTGAACCACCTGCTATCCATTTCCATTTCGTGGGAGAGTTCATACCATTCACATTCACAGTTATGATTACTAGTTGTGTATTTCTCTCCATCCCATTTTTACTCTTGTTTGCCTTCTCTCTTCTTTTATCCATTTCCTCCTCAAAAGTGTTTTGCTTCAGTCCATAACCTTTCCTGATCTGCCATCCCTTCTGTCAAATTCCCTGCCCTTAATTCAATTTCATCCCCTCCTAATGCTCTGTTGGGTAAGAAGGATTTCTATATTCAGCTGATTGTATATATGATTCCTTCTTTGAGTCACTACTGATAACAGTATTTAAGAAGCTCAAGAAAAGCCCATCATCCACCTTCCCATCTTCACCTCTACTGTAATAAGTCTTTTGAACCTCTTTGTGTGAAATAATTTGCCCCACTCTACCTCTCCCTTCCTTCTGCATTCAGTGCACTGCTCTTTCTCATCTTATCTATTTTTATGTGATTTCCTCAAATTTATCTTATAGTTGTACCCTTTGTCTAAGGATATGCCTTTTAACTGAACTACTAGTGATATATCTTTTATTTTTTTAAATTTTATTTTATTAAATTTGTTTATCTACTTTTAGTTTACAACATTTAGTTCACAATCCCTTGAGTTCCAAATTTTCTCACTCTCCATCTCTTCACCCCCTCCCCTCCTTGGCAGCATGCAATCCAATATAGGCTCTACAAATACCTTCACATTAAGCATTAGTCAGCTTGTAAAGAAGAATTTTAACCAATGAAGTGAACATGGAAAAGAAGAAATGAAACAAAACTAAACACAAGAGAGAGAGAGCAAATAGTTTGCTTCAATCTGCATTCAAACCCCATAGTTCTTTTCTCTGGAACTTCCCATCATGAGTCTTTTGGAGTTTTCTTATAAACTCGAATTTCTGAGAGGAGCCCATTCTATCAAAATTATTCATCACACATACATTGAGTCTGTAGTTGTATACAAATTTCTCCTGGGTCTGCTCTTCTCACTCAACATTGGTTTATATGAGTCTCTCCGGGTTATTATGACATCTGTCTGCTCCTCATTTCTTATAACACAATAGTATTTCATTGCATTCATATACCACAACTTGTTTAGCCACTCCCCAATTGATGGGCATCCCCTTGACTTCCAATTCTTTTCCACGACAAAAAGAGCTGCTATAAATACTTTTTGTGCAAATGGGTCTTCCTCCCACTTGTATGATCTCTTTAGGATACAGCCTTAGAAGTGGCTGGGTCAAAGGGTATGCACTTTTTTAGAGCCCTTTGGGCATAGTTCCAAATTGTTCTCCAGAATGGCTGGATAAGTTCAAAACTCCACCAACAATGAATTAATGATCCAATTTTTCCACATCCTCTCCAGCATTTCTCATTTTCTTGTTTTGTCATCTTCGCCAATCTGACTGGTGAGCTGTGTTACCTTGGAGTTGTTTTGATTTGCATTTCTCTAATCAATAGTGATGTCGAGCATTTTTTCATATGTTTATAAGTATCTTTAATTTCTTCCTCTGAAAACTGCCTGGTCATATATTTTTATCATTAATGATACATCTTGTGAAACATACAAGTAACATCATCTCATGTAGGGATATAAATAGTTTAGCTCTATTGAATCCCTTATGGTTTCTTTTCCCTTCTTGCCTCTTTATGTTTTTCTCGCGTCATAATATTAGAGATCAAATTTTGGGTTTGTCTGGTCTTCTTATGAAAGTTTGAAATCTCTCTATTTCATTGAATTGCCATTTTTTCTTGGATATATTATGCTTAATTTTGCCTGATAAGTGATTCTTGGTTGTAGTCCTAACCCCTTCCAGAACATCATGTTGCATGATCTCTGATCCTTTAATGTTGTCACTGTTAAGTCCTATGTAATCCTGATTGTGGCTCCCTGATATTTGATTTTTTTTTTCTATCTGGGCACATGTATTTTCTTCCTTGACCTGATAGTTTTGAAAGTTTGCTTTGATATTTCTTGAAGTTTTTATTTTAGAATCTCTTTCCTTAAGTGATCAGTGGAATCTTTCAATGATTTCTTTGTCCTCAGGTTCTAGGATATCAAGACAGTTTTCTTTGTTAATTTCTTGAAAGATGTTGTCCAGGTCCTTCTTTTGATTATGACTTTCAGGTAATCTAATGATTCTAACATCATCTCCCCTGGATCTATTTTCCTGGTAAGTTTTTTTTTCCCATGAAGTATTACACATTTTCTACTTTTTTCCTTCTTTTCAATTTGTTTAATTGATTTTTGAAGTCTCAGAGATTCATTAGTTTTCTTTAGTGGAAAGTTGAGGTACCACACAAATATATATTTTGTTTTCTATTTTCTAGTATAATTCATTTAACTTTTTTTCTTTTGAAATTATATGCTATACCATTTGGTGCATTTTTGTTTAGAATTCATATTACATAATTGTTTATGGTTTCTTTCAGCAAGATGTGGTTTTCCTGCTTATTCCTTTTTAATAGGGCCATTTTTCCTTTTGATTTGTCATAGATTATGAATACTACCCCTCCTTTTTTATTTCAGCTGGAGCAAATAGATTCTCTTCTATGTCCTTACTTTAGTTTTTAGCATGTCTTTTTGTTTCAAGTGTGCTTCTTATAAACTCCATATTTTTGGCTTCTGATGTTTGATTCAATATTCTATACACTTCTAGTTTAAGGGTGAGTTCTTTCTCTTTGCATTTGCAGTTATGATCAATAACAATGTATTTCCCTAAATCCTCTTTTCTTTTCTTTATTCTTCTCCTGACCCTCCTCAAATTTTTTTTTACTTCTGAATGCTTCCTTTATCTTCCCTCCATTTCATCAATCCCCACTTTCTCTTATCTCTTTTCTGTCCTACTTTTTTGTTGAATAAGATAGATTCTTATACTCAACTGAGTGTGTATATATATTCTTCCCTCTTTGAATCAATTCAAATGTGAGTGAGTTTCAAGCATTGCCTGTCTACTTCCCATTTTGTCCTCCACTGTAAAAGTTATTTTTCCTTGTGTGCCTCTCTGATGTGAGAAAATTTACCCAATTTTCCTCTCCCTTCTCTCTTTCCCCAGTGAATCTCTCTTTCTCACTTTTCAGTACTTTTGAGATTCCCCAACATAGTCTGCTCACACCCATGACTTTCATCTATGTAGACCTTGCCCTAATAATTAATTTCTTCAGAAATAGATGTGTAATCTTCCTATATAAGAATGTAAGTAATTTATCCTTATGAAATCCCTTATGCTTTTTTTTTCATGTTTACTTTTTTATTGGGTCTTCTGTTTGAATAACAAATTTTCTATTCTACTTTGGTCTTTTCATCAGTGTTGATTAAAAGTCTTCTGTTTCATTAATTATCCATTTTTTTTTCTATGAAGGTTAACACTTAATTTTTAGGGCCAATTATTCTTGCTCATAATCCTAGCTTCTTGTCTCCCATAGTATTATATTCCATGCTTTCAGTTCCTTTAGTGTTGTAGCTTCTAAATCTTGTGTTGCTCCATGGTATTTGACTGTTTACTTTTTGACTGCTTGTAGTAGTTTTTCCTTAACCTGTGTCACAAATTAAATCTTTGAAAGCAGGAAATTGTGGCAAAAGGTTATGAGCACAATCAGTTTATGAGCAATGGCTAGCAGTTTGCCAATAAATTGGGTCCAAGACTACCTCAGTTGGTACAATGACCCCACTATGAGTTTACAAAGCATTTTATAGGCATGAATGAGGAACATCAAAGGGGAAACATAAACAAAAAATTATAAATATTGATTCCAAATTGAAGAACATGACTGGATTGACATGAGTTTTTCACTTTCTAACTGGTTGGGGAAATAAAAGACTTCCCATTGTGCTCATGGAAGTCTGTCTTGGGCAATCAGTCTTTCACTGGAAAGGGGAATTTTGAAAAGTAAGCAACACTTGGGGTGAGGGCATTCCCTCTTATGATTTATGTTCAGTTATGGAGTAACTACAACTTTTGATTCACAGCAAAACTCTTTTTTTTTTGCTTTTTGGAGGGCAGTTCTAGTTAAGTGGCTTGCCCAAGGTCACATGGCTCAGTAAAACTTTTAATATAAATGAGGAATTTAGCTTGTCAAGGGCTTTTAATAGAAATGGGGGGTTTGGGCACAGCTACATAGATTTTGGGAAATTGGCTAAATGAGGAAGCTAGCTAAAAGCAAGTCCTGTTAACCTGTACAAGATCTCACACTTATACTTGTTAACCTACAATGATCTGTAAGAGTAAAATTATATGTGTGAATAAAATATATGGCTAAAAACAATTAATTGATAACTGATTAATATTCCACAATTCCTCCTTTGATTCTTGGGAGACATGTCTCCCATGAATCACTTTACCTATATGACCTAATATCACTTATAATAGCAGAAAGCATGATCACAGAAACAAAAGGCTCAGGTTAGAAATCATATAAGTCAACATAACATATTCTCATTCCCGGGAAGGCATCATCTCTAACCAACATAATACATTTAGGAATGAAATTTGAGGATGCTTTAGCAGAACAATTAGCACAGAGTTGACTGCAGGGAGGGAGAATGATAATGATAGCTAGGATAACAAGGGCCTACTAATTATAGTAGCAAATATGCCACTCCTGTGACCAGGAAAATAGTGTGAAGAAAATTGGAAAGAGGGACCTCACAAGGAATCACTGTCTTATGCATGAGTTTCATTGACAATTCAATTTTTCCAAAATAATTTGGTGAAGCTCATGGACATTGGTGATAGTATTTCCTAACTGGTTAATATAGCAATAGTAAGTTCAGTTGAAAACAGCACATGCTTATCTCTAGGTAGCAGTGAAAGAATCTAATACCAGCAAGTACTGTAATACTATGTCTGTAAGGATGTCTATTTCCAAAATCAGGGAAGTGATAGCACCCTGACCACCCAGAAAGCAAAAGATATCAGTTTCATCTCGTCAGACCTATGGATCACACTCTATGAACAGAACAATCAGCAAGGGAGTTTGGCAGAAAGCATAACAAATAAAAAGAGAATAAGTAATTTGGCAGGTAAAGTGAATAAGGACCATTTCCCCAAGCTACTTCATCTCTCAGAGTTAGAAAAAAGCGATGTTTGTTTGCTGACCTTCCAAGCTAGTTGGGCTAGAAAGGGCAATGGATAATAGAATTAACGTGAAGAAAGCAAGATGAGAAAGGTCTAGTTTGGGGCCTGGTCCTGTTCTGGCAATTCCACATATGATAACTCCAAAGATTATACAATCAAAAATAAATTGCAAAGAAAAAAATTACTACTCGCCTATACACTTCTGATATTTCACCCTTTCAAAAGTGTTTACTCTGGTGTGGAGGACTGTTTAGGACAGAAATAACACTAAATAACCTAAAAGGTATCTGCTGCTTCGGGCAAGTTTCATGTGTGAATGATGCATCTAACAATCATTTTCTCCAATCTTGATTGCAGTTTGGATTTTCAGCAATATTTGGAAAGGGTCTTCCTAGGCTTGCTGGATCCCACTCATTCCTTGGAAATTATTGATGTAGATTTTACCATCAGGGTGGAAATCACACAGTGAAAAGTTCAAAAGCCCAGCCTATACCAAATCTACTAGCCTCATGAAGTTCTCTCAGGCAATTTTGTAGTTCCAATATGTAAGAAGTAACAGATGTGTCTCCTCCCAGCAAGGATGTATATACTGGGGTGGGGAGAGGGGAAACGGTTTTAATTTAATGGGAGGATGATTCAACAGCATTTCATAAGGAAAAATATGTGATTCCTTCCTTGGTCTGTTCTACTAATGGAAAAATGTCCAGGAAAGAACATCTGCTCATTTTCATGTCTCAGTACAGTTTGCCAGCTGAGGGCCTAAGTTCTTTGTCATGCATTCAAACTTATGTGAACCTTGGGGATAGTAGAGGATATAAAACCCTAAATATGGAGTAGATTTTGAAAGCACAGTATCAGTGAAATGAGAACAGTTGTGAGAATTAGTATGAACCAGTGGGACAAAGTAGGGGACAATCTCTTAAGAAATACTCCAGAAAAAAAAAATATAGCTGTACCTTGTGTTTTTTGTATATTCAGGAAAAGCTTCAAACCAATGACTAAGCTGATCAACAATAACTGGGAAGAATCTATAATAGCCAACCTTGGGCAGGTTTATAAAATCAATTTGCAAATGTTCAAGCAGAGTATATGCCGAGGAGCATCTTCTGAATACAACAATATGGAAGGCAGATTGGCTAGATACTTGGCAGGTTGGGCAAATTGAACAAATACTAGCTACAATAAGGGTGATTCCAGGGACAACTCAAGACTTCCTTTACTGTTTCCACTATTCCGTGAGTGTCAAAGTTCCCCTCCCAATGAGCAAAAAGACATACCTGGTGACAAAACTCCAGAGGAAAAGAAACTTAACTTCCACAATCACCCAGAACCCAGCGACCTGTTTTGCTTTATACTGTTTCTTCCACCTCTTGATCTCTGTGTTTATTGTAGATTGAGTTGAATTTGTCATGGAGAAGAGGAAGGGAAATTTTTCACTGTTGGCTATTGTGAGTTAAACATATGGGCTCTGGTCCTTATCCAGGTAGGAGATCTGTTGCTGTACAACCACAAGAACTAGGGCTCCTCTTTGCCCTTTGCTACCATTACATCCCCTCTTAATTTGAAATCCTAGATTCATTTTCTTTTTGAAACACTGATTAGTAAGATCACCATTTTATGGCAATAGAAATATTCTCATGGAGTCTGTGCAGGGGAGAGACAGATGGGGCTCTTGTTGAACTTTGTCCTTTTTCTTATCACTCCTTTCAATTTCTTAATCCCTTCCTTAGCAAAACATACTGGGTAATACCCTTGATTTTATCTGTTTTCTTCTCATGTCATTCTGGGCAGTGTTTTTGAAAATATTTATGGGACTTGTAGAGATAAATTAGGAAGATCCTGATGGAGTTCTATTGGTTGCTTTTATAACAGCTGTTTTCCCCCCAGGTGGAGCAATGTGTCCATTAAGTTTTTAACATCTCCAGGTAGGATCATACCCTTTGAAAATGACCTGGATTTAAGTGATAACTGCTCCAGAATCCTCATCAAATTTTGGGGTGTCCTTTTTCCGAGTAAAGAGATGAGAGAGACTGAAGGGACGGTGATTTCTAACAGAAACTAGAAGTCCTATAGTCAGATCTTGAACTAACCTTTCTCAAGGAAGGAGCATGTCAAGAGAATGATCCCTTGGTGACTCATAAGAGATTAGATTTCTTTGAATTACAGGGGCAGAACAGTTAGGAGGAGAAGGGTAGAGCCCTTCAGAGAGGGTCTTTCAATGAAACAAATATTTTATTTGATAAGTACAATAAGAATTTTCTATAATCACCATTAGTTCCTTAATAGATAATAATTTAAAGAACTAATTTGAGGCCAAAAACAATTCTTCAGTTATATCATTAGCATTTTTAGACAAAATTTCACATAGCTTAAAGATGTATCCCATTGACATACCTGATTGAACTGGAAACTTCCCTTGGTCCCAAGATCTTAGAAATTTTTCCAAGGGGGTTCCAGTAGGAATGCTATTAGTGTTTCCCATAATTTACAACTTATTAACCTAGAAGCAAATCTAATGTTCCAATAATTAGAGATATCTCTGTGCTACAGAAATTTTATTGCTTTTTTCCAATAAAAATATGAACTGATTAGTACACTTTTTTAAAGAACCAAAAATCTTGGTGCAGCTAGGTGGCAAAGTGAATAGAGCAACGGCTTTGGAGTCAGGAGGACCTGAGTTCAAATTTGACCTCAGACACTTAACACTTACTAGCCATGTGACCTTGGGCAAGTCACTTAACCCCAATTGCCCTGTCTTCCCCCCTCCAAAAAAAAAAAAAAAGAAAGACAAAGAGAATCAAAAAACAAATCCAGTATTCATTTGCCAAGGTTTTAATTTGTTTTTGTTGGTGTTGTTTTTATATAACCACTTTAAAGACCGTGCTTGTAAAAATGATTGTTCTGCTTACAAAAGGAAGTCTTTGGACTTCAAGAACAAATCCTCTTCTCTATTTGTGAGAGAAGTTGCTTTGCACATAGCGGAGGCTCTCCCAGCTGCATGAGGGTTTGCTCTCCCTGCTCTATCACTTATAAGCCAGAATCTGTCATTCAAAACAAGCTACATGTGAAAGAGAAGGACAAATAAGTATACACACTGAACATATACAGCAGTCAGTCTCTGTCTCTTGAAAGAGCTCCAAGTTCTACTGTCTAAGACTCTCTTCTCTGTCACACAAAAATTAAGAAAAGAAAAACAAAAGAAAAACAGAACATTTAAACAAAGAAAAACCTCAAAAATCTCTGCGATCTTTAGAGGCTAAGATCTCTTTTTTTAATCTTTTTAAAAAAATTTTAGACTTGAATTGTAAAACATAAATATATAATAAGAATAGAAATATGAACTGAAATATTAAAACTGAAATATAAAATAAGAAAAGAAAAAATGTCATGTGTTCAGCAGAATGTAAGAGAGTACTCAAAATATATAGCAATAATTTTTCGTTTCAAGAAAGCCTTTATACTAAATACTATGCACATTTTGAAAGCTGTCCATCTTTTCCTTGCTTCCTTGTGAGTTTTCTTTTGCTCTCTGTTATGCACTTTTTTACATTGTTCTTTTACCCCTTCCTCCCCCCAAAACTAAAATTAAGTATGGACACACAGACACACACATACATGTAAACATATATGTGTTTTATACACACACAGACACATATACTTTCCCTAAGAGATTCAACTCGTAATCTTTGTTTTTATGTTTGTAAATATCTCTTATTTCCCATCCTTCCTTACTCCTCTACTTTACTTGTACTCATACCTTCAACTCCTGTTACTTAACCTACCTCTCCTCCAATGATCCCTTCCTTATCCTCCTATTCCCATAAATCTAAATATTATTGTATACTTCACTTTCACCTATTCCCCTTACTCTTCCCTCTAAATTAATCCTTCTAAGGATCCATCCCTTATCCTTCCAATCCCATTAATTTAAACACCCTTCTATATCCCTCTTCTATCCCCCTCTATCCCTTTTATTCCCTCATCCCCTCTAAAAATCCCTCCTTTTCCTCTCCCCACTCCCTATCCCTTATCATTTAATTTCTTTCTAAATTTAGAAGACTATATATACATATGTGTGGGTATTTCCTTTTGAACCTATTCCTGATTAAAGCAGCTTTCCAGAACTAGCAGCCCTCCACCTCTATCCAATTCCTCTGTGTCAGTTCTTTGTCTTGTACCCCATTTGTATAAAATAATTACCCCAGTCTTTCTAATGAACTACCCAATTCCTAATAACAATCTTAGACATACATTTTACATACCTAAAAGGTAAACAGTTTGGCCTTATTGAGCTTTATTGAGTCTTTGATATGCACCTTATATTTCTCTTGGCTCTTGTATGACAAATCTTCTATTAAGTTCAGGTTTTTTGCTTGTTTGTTTGTTTTTAACCAAGTTCTGAAAGTCTGACAATTTATTAAATATATATTTCTCTTCATTCAGGATTATGCTTAGCTTTACTGGGTATGATATTTTCAGCCAGAAGCCCAATTCTTTTGCTCTTCAATATATAGTCTTCTAAGACCTCAGGTCTTTTAGTGTTACCACTGCTAGGTCTTGTGTGTTCTTAACTGTGTCACTGCCATATGTAAATTTTTTTTTACTTGTTGATTGTGATATTTTGTCCTTGAGTTGGGGGATTTGGAATTTAACTATAATATTCCTGTGTGTTTTCTTTGCATGATTGCTTATAGGAGTTGATCAGTGAATTGTTTTCTATTTCTACCTTCCTTTCTTGTTTGAATGCTTCTGGACAATTTTCTTTAATTATTTCTTGTATCATTTTATCCAGATTCTTTTTTTGATCATAGCTTTCAGGTAGCCTGGTTATTCTTATGTTTTCTCCTCATGATCTGTTCTGTATCTGGATCAGTTATTTTTCATATCAGATGTTTCATATTCTCTTCTATTTTTTCATTCTTTATATTTAATTTTTATTATTTCTTGATCTCTTGTAACTTATTTCCACTTGCCCAATGCTGATTTTCAAGGAGTCATTCTTTTTCCTTATTATTCTGGATCTTTCTTTCTTATTTGTTGACTTTCTTTTCATAATCTTCTTGCTTTTCTTGGGTTGTTCCTTTTTCCCCTTTTTTAGTTTTTCATCATTCTCTCTCATTTAATTTTTAAAATCTTTTGTAAGTTCTTCCATGAATTCTTTTTGGGGAGGTAACCATTTGTCATTACTCTTGGGGTAGAAGAGGGTTTATTTTTTTCACTATGTTCCTCTGAAGATGAACCCCAATCTGCTCTATCCCCATAGTAACTGTCTATGAATTCTTTCTCCTTTGCCTGTGAATTTTTTTTTTTTTTTGCCATAGCTTAATATTTGTAATCATCTCTAATCCTGGGATATGGAGGATGGTACCTCTGGCCTTAGATCTTCCTTCCTTCAGTTCGCTTCTCTGACCTTGAACCCAAACCAACACCTCCCACTTCTGTTCTCCACAGCACAGCTGGGTCTGTCATCAGAGGTTCCTGTGATTTTCCCCAGCTTGATGGCCCAGGAATAAAACTTCCTGTGGGTGTGGCTGAGGCACCCTCTCAGTGTAGCTAACCCTAGGGTTTGTCATGTGTTGTTTAAGTAATTCCTAGCCTGGAGGCAATGACTTTTCAAAGAGACCAAACCTCTGGGATTTTTCTTCAAATCTGCCCCAATTGTCCAAGGAGGACCCCTGTTCTGCCCCATCTCCTTGGCTCTTCTCATTTATTTTTACTGCTCTTTGTTTGCCCTGAGGTGTTTTTCTATCTCTTTTGTGGATGAAAATCTTGAGAGCTTAGAATTTTCTGATCTATCCTACCATCTTCCCAGAATCCTGGCTAAGATCTTATATATCTCTACAAACAATGTCTGCCTTTAACAGGACCTCCCACACGTAGAGGAGAAATGTTCCATTCTGCACCCGGGGTCCTGCTTCTGTGAATATGAGGAAATATGCTGTACATAAACAGAGATTGCTCTATATCCTAAAGGGTTACTTGGATTTGATAAAGATCGATATCATGCACACTAGATTCCCTTATTCAAATTGGCACTATATCGTCTGAGAAGTCCAGTAGATTAAGTCAGGTCATGGTAGTCAATGCCCACACACACTCTCAGGAAAAAAGTATTTAGCAAAGTTTTCCTCCCTAGCTTTCAATAAAGATGTGGAAACTAATTTTTGGATAGTTGGGGTAGTCACTAGCAGTTTACTCCTCTAAACTCTTGGCTAGTTGCAATAAAACCTCTATTTGTGGCGAAAGGTTCTGTTAGAGTTCCTTTCTCCTGCAGAGATTTTTTTTTTTGGGCGGGCAATTGGGGTTAAATGACTTGCCCAAAGTCACATGGCTAGTAAGTGTTAAGTGTCTGAGACCGGATTTGAACTCAAGTCCTCCTGACTCCAGGGCCAGTGCTCTATTCACTGAGCCACCTACCTGCCCCAACCTGCAGAGATTTTCTTATCAAAACTGACAAAGAAGAAACTGAATTCCACAGCTGAATCAGATAAAGGGACATGAAGAATTCTCCAGATGACATAGACCAAGGAAAGGTCTCCTAGGTTTCACCAAGCAAATAAGATGGGGCTTACTTGGACTCAGAGAAAATTTGGATAATTCTTAAGGGGAATTCAGGGGCATTCTAACCTCCAGAGGTGGTTCTTTGAAGAAGGATCCTCAGTGAAATTGACTGTTGTGTGCTCTGGGAAAATTTCCAAAGGGTTTCCCTGGAAATCAGAGTCCTGTGCAACGTCCTGCTAGGGCCATCAACTGTCATGAATGAAATAAGGAAATCTGAGGCAGAAGGAAAAAATTCAGAGTACCATCAGTTTATTAACAATGGCTAGCAGTTTGCCAACAAAGTAGGTCCAAGACCACCTCAGCTGGTACAAGGACCCCATTATGAGTTTACAAAGCATTTTATATGCATAAATAAGGAACATCAAAGAGGGGGCATAACCAATAAATGAGTAACATTGATCCCAAACTGAGGAATATGCCCTTGATTGACATAAGTGATTCCCATTTCTGACTGGCTGGAAAATACAGGACTTTCCATTGTCCTCATGGAAGTCTGTCTTGGGTAATCATCCTTGAGAAGAATATGGAACTTCCATGGGAATGGGTGACTTTGACAGATGAGCAACACTTAGGGAATGGGAATTTCTGGACTCATGTGACTTATTGTTTAATCATGGAAAGACTATGATTTATGATTCATAGCAAAGCTCTTAATAGAAATTAGGAACTTAGCCTGTTAAAAGCTTTTAATAGAAACAGGGAACTTGGATTGTCAGCTGATCTCCACAAAAGCTCAGCTGTGTAGAAAAGGGGAAGTTGGCTGAAAAAGGAATCTACAGCCAATGCCTTAGCCTACACAAGGTATCTATCTATCTCTTTCTCCCTTCCCACAATACACACAACACTTAACTTATAAACTATATATGTGATTAAAGAATATGATTAAAAGTCAATAATCAGTTCATAACTGTACAACTAGGAGCTCTGGAATTTGTTTTGACATCTCATTTAGAAGGCAATTGATATATTCTTTCAATTACTATTTTAGCATCTGGATATAAGATATTGAGGCAGATTTACTTCATAATTTCTAAAAATATGATATGTAGGCACATTTTAATCATGGTTTTTATTTAGTCCAATAACTCTTAAATTATCTCTCCTCAATCTTTTTTCCAGGCCAGTTTTTATAATATGATATCCCACATTTTCTTCTCTCTTCTTCCATTCTTTTGGATTTTTTAAAATTATTTGTTGAAATTTCATGGAATCACTAGCTTCCATTTGCCCACTTCTGATTTTTAAGAAATCATTTTCTTTAGTGAACTTTTGTGCCTCTTTCTATTTAGCTAATTCTACTTTTTAAAGAATTTTTTTTCTTTAGTGAAGTTTTGTGATTCTCCATTTGGCCAATTCTGTTTTGTAAGGAGTTATTTTTTTTTAACCACACTGTTTATTCTCTTTTCATAATTGTGTTTTCATTTGCTCTCATTTCTTTTCTCAATTTTTCTTCTACCACTTTTATTTGATTTTTAAAATCTCCTTTTTTTGTTTCTTAAGAAATTCTTGTTGGGCTTATGCCCAATTTTCCTTTTTTTTCTTTGAGGCTTTGCTTGTAGCTCTTTTCACATTGCTGTCTTTTTCTGAGTTTTTGTCTTCATTGTCCCTGTCACCATAGTAGATTTTTATGATCAGGCTCTTTTATTGTTTAATCATTTTTCCGGTCTATTTCTTAATTTTGAAATTATGTTAAAGTTACACTCCCATCACCTATAAGTGTGTATGGGGGTGGAGGAGGGGTTTTCCAAAGTTCTGGGAGGTTGTAAGGTTTTATACTTCCAAGGTGGTATGATCCCAGAAGAGATGCAATCACTGCTCTCTTGGTCTGTGCTCTGGTCCTTATCCAGGTAGGGGATATGTTCCCTTACAAGCCCAAGTAATAGTACTTCTCTTTGTCCTGCAACTAGAACTAGGGGCCTTCATGCCACTACAAGCATTCCTCTCAGTTTTGGAACTGTGAACCAAAACTGGATATAGGCAATGGAGTTGCCAAACAGTGCTTGGTCCTATGTCCAATGCCAGCCCAGGGGTTTCCTGTACTCTCTCTCTTAACAGTTATTCAGTCTCCTTACTGTCTCTGGGTTTAGAGTTCACAAAGTTCCTGCTGTTGCTACTGTCCCTGCTTGCTCAAAGGCCCACAACTAGTGTTGCCACTGTATGAGCTCCAGACCACCTGCTACCTTTATTTCACAGATGTTACTTTCTGACCTCCTAAATTGTCTTGATCTGGAAAATTATTTCACCCTTAACATTCTGTTGGCGATGCCACTCTAAAATTTATTTTATGAAGGGGAATGTTGAAAGAACTCAACTGGGTTGCTGCCTCTACCCCACAATCTTGGATCTGCCCCTTCAGTCATTCTTAAATACATACAGTTGATCCTCGTTATTCATAGATTCTGTATTTGTTAATTCATCAATTCACTAAAATTTACTTCTAGCCTCAAAATGAATATCTGGGAAGCTTTTGTGGTCACCCACAAACATGCTCACAATAGCAAAAAAAAAGTTTACCAATGTTCACATTCCCAGCTGAGGACTCTATGCTTGAATGCAGCCTCAAATTAAACACCTAATCTCTACTGTGTTCATCCTTCATGCTGAAAGGCTTAAAGATTTGAGGAGAAAATCCAAATAGACAATGCCAACACAATTTTTCGAGCCAGTTTAGCAATGAAAATACCTGAAGTCATAAAGAAATCAAAAGAGCCAAAGGTAAGGCTGCCAGACATCAACATGCCATCCTTATCAATGTCTTTCTCTTCTGTAGAATAAGTTCCATTAACTTCTCTCTTGGTTTTTATGGGGCAAAGCAAAGTCCAAAGATTTAACTGTATTGTGTACTGTGCCATCACATATTTTCTAGTTCCATTTAAAAATATGATTTTAGATAATATTTTGTATAAAATTTAAAATGTTTAATCTTTTAAAAAACGCATGACTTTATATTCCTGTAGTATCCAATATAAAATATATGTTCACAATACAATATGTGTTTATTATATCATCATTTTATATGCATACTGTATGAAATTATACATAAGTATGTATGTAATGTATTTAAAGAGAAACACACATAAGATAAGGCTATGTTTTATTGGCTGATGAAAATGTTGTCACTAGTGACTCACAGGAGCCTAACCCCTTATTTCTCCTGGAAGCAATAGTTCAATATGCACTAATTCAGTGTTCTCAGTGACTATATAGAACATAACCACTCCAAATGATGACAATCAATTATACATAGTACTGGATCTTCCAGAAATTATCATAATAATTATTAAGTTTTATCATTAATTTGGAGGTATAAATTCTAGACCAGTAGCAATGCCTGCCGATTTAAATTCAATTGGAAGGTTAGTATCACCACACAACTTTCTTTTCATTTTGTAATATTTCTCTTTTTAGGCATTCAAAGGTTTTATATACATGATCCCAATAATCTCACCATAGCCCTGAGGAAAATGGTTGGTTAGTGATATTCCTATTTTACAGATGAATGGTTAGATTACTTGAGGCAGCATGCAGATTTTACTGGTCAAAAGTGACTGTATAAGTCATGAATGAAAAAGAGATTTTATAAGATGAGAACACTAGTGGAGAGAACAGCTGCTGGAATGGATAGGATGTGGCACAGAAATTCAGTTTCTCAAGCCTATGCTATCAAGTACATTATTTTTGTTATTGTTATTGCCATTTTTTGTATAATTAAGTAAAAAATTGTTTTTTTTCTCAACAACGAATATTTAATATCCTCTGTGCATAGCACTTTTACTAGATGCTGCTTATCTTATAAAACAGTTTTAATACTTTCTACAAATCATTGGTAGTGCTAGGAATAGGGAGTAGGTTTTCTGACAGAAATTCAAAGTAATACAATATCCTTTAAATGTTCTGCTATGCATCTCTTGACATACAAATTGTATATCACAAATGTATATGAATTATGTATACAGGTACACAAACAACATTGGGGCAAATGTACAAGGGACATCAATTTGAAGGTGTTCCTGCTGTTGTTCTCAAAAGAAAGCTTTGATTTGCTTCACTTATAGTCATATGACACCATGTTACATGTGGGAGCAACCCTCATGCTATACTGATCAGGTTCTAATTGAGGAAATAGACCTTATAAAATATCAGTTAACTTCTCAGTACTCTAGTCAACTCTAAGAATATAGAGAGCAGAAAAGGCACAGATCAACCTGGGTAAAGAGAGCTTCCTTACCAGAAACTGCCCTGTGTCATTGAAATCACAGGTCTGGTACCTATTTTTATTCAACAACTGAGGTATTTTGGGTTTGAAAAATTCCATTGAAATTATATTGTAACCTCACAGAATGAAAATATTGAGAAGCTCTAGATTTACTCTCCCAGCCCACATGAACTAGCATGTCAGGTTCCATTTATCCAATAAATTCAACTATTTTAAACATTGTTTTGAATCCACAAGGAAAGGAAAAAAAGAAGAAAGACGGCTAAATCCCTGCTGGTCACATCTCCCTCTCAAGATCTTGTTTTCTCTGAAGGACAGAGTTTCTTCCTAATATAATCAGCTGGAGTCTCTCTTCCAGTGTGTCTATCACTTTCCAGTATAACTAGAATCTCCCCTATATCATTGGCTTACCAATTGATTATCACCACAATATCATCTAACCAATTCACATTCATGACCTTTTTACTAAAGGATATTTGCTGAAAGCTAGAAAAAAAAGAACAAATACTTGCTTCCCCTCCCCAAAGAGTAAAAAAAAACAAAAACAAAAAAACTGCCAAATCATCCTCTCTACCACCTAAGTCTCTGGGGAGAGTGGGCTCATACTTAAAGTAGTTGCTACAAAATGTTCACCTCACAAAAATCACTTTGGACCATAACATAGGTTCTAGGTGAGATCCTCCCTAGCTGCAACAATTCATGCCTCAGCTGTGGACCCTGGAGGCCCCTATCCAGGGCTGCCCTGGCATATCATCTTTGCTTAACCATTGGCAGACTGTGATCAGGACTACAGTTCCTGAACCACTAATGGCTCACTCTATGAATCTTTTAAAGCTCACAAAGTCACAGTCATATACAATACTTTGCCAAACAGCAGGACAGGATAGACACAATAGGGACAGAATCAATAGCTTGTGTCATGGGTTCATTACTTCATGGTGGCTCTAATGGAGAAAGGGTCAGAGATCATTCCTCTACTTGTAGGCCCAAAGAAGTTCATCCCAGTACTAGGTAAAGAAAGAAGTTGAGTTGCTCCCCTGGGACTCTTCTGTATGTGCCCTCAAATCAGATCAGAAGCCAGATGAAAAGGCGATTTTCACCAGACAGTAAAAGGGCAAGAAACAGTCATAATGGAGCTTCAAATGCTCAGAAGTGGAGAACAAAGTCCTCCATTACACTTAACTGGAAACAGGCTTATTCAACTTCTATGTACAGTATTAAAATAGCCAAAATGCCAAGCACACTGGAAGGATGGAACTCCCACTAACCAGTCACTAGCCTACACCAATCTCCACATTACATTGACATAACATGAATAGAAACTTTACTTCAATTATCAACTCTCTTCAATAAAGGGGTGGGAAGTCTAAAGTTTAAAACTGACAAACCAGGGACTAAACCATAAAAGATACATGATTCAGCTTTACTAGTCAAAGACCGCAACAGTTTATTTCCAGGTTCTTAAAAATGTTCATATGTGTATGGCAGGAAAGGGACAAAATCTTTAAGAATTCATATTCTCTTCCTTTTCAAAAATTAACAGTGGAAATCAAGACCAATATAACCTAAACGATGTGTGTCAGTACTATATTAATTACATACCAAAGACTTTGGAATAATAACTAAGAATAGAAAATAAAGTCATGAATCTGACCTTGAGTAAAAGAAATGTCTAAAATTGTTTGATTAAAATAACCTCACAATGAAGTTTGGGAAGATAAGTGGCAAAATTGATAGAGTGTTCCCCCCAAAGTCAGGAAGACTCATTTTCCTGAATACAGCCCTGGGCAAGTAAGTGACAACCTTGTTGCCTCAGTTTTCCCATCTGTAAAAGTAATGAGAGAAAGAAATGACAAACCACTCTGGTATCTTTGCCCAAGAAAACCCCAAATGGGGTCATAAACAATCAGACATGACTGAAATACCTGAACAACAACAACAAATAAAATAGGATGGTTTTCCCACAAATATATCTCTCAAGTAAGTCCAATAAAATTTAAATAGGTAACATAGAATCTCAGTAGAATTTAGAAATAGAAGGAACTTAGAAGTATTTGATTTCTTCCCGTCTTGAGTTGGTTGAGGCTATGATGCTAGTGCTGGTGGAGCCCTGGGAGCCGAGGCCCGGAAGGCCCCGGTAGCACAACGCATTGGTCCAGCGTGAGAGTCCGGCCCAGCTACACTTTATGCAGTACGTGGAGCTCTCCCTGTGGCAGAAAACGCTTCCGCAGGGGCGGGGCCGAAACATCCTGACTGGCCTGAGCATCGGGGTCTTGGTGTTGGCCATTTATGGCTATACATTCTACTCAGTGGCGCAGGAGAGGTCCCTAGATGATTTGGAAGACAAGGCCAAAGCTACTAGAGTGAAAGCTTCGGGGACCAACAGTCCCTGAACCCCAAGTGGGTTTCTCCACCCTGGATGGAGCTTCTTCAAAATGAGGATGGATGGATGCCTCCACCTTCTGTACTTCCCCTCCCTTTCAAGAAAAAGACTCCTACTGTGATAATGAGTGTTTTGGGCAGTCTGACCTTGGGATATTATTTGGTTATGGAGTCCCACCCTACTTTGGGAATTTTGTATCCAGCCAGTTTGATGGGAAAGCCTATTCCTTCTCCCTCCACCACCACCCCACCCCCCCCCCCAAAAAAAAAAAAAAAAAAGAAATTGAGCCTTTGTCACAATAGAGAGGAGGCACAACTAGGTCAGCCCCAGCTTTTTCAGTAGCACCTTATTCGTGTCTTCATAGCTTCTTCCTACCATAGAGATTTAAAGCCATTGTTGTGGGGCAAGTATGGTACCTCTTCTCTTTGTTGAAACATGCTGTGGCAATGATAGTGGTCAAGTTGAGGGCTGATTTCACAATAAAGGGAATCATCTGTTCTAAAAAAAAAAGTATTTGATTTCTTGCAAAAGACGTAGAAAATCATTCTACAACTTTTACTCCACTTAAAGTATCAAATTCCCCTTGAAATTATTAATAGACATAGTGTTGTGTGACTAAGGGCAGCCCTTACAAGATTAGCCTAATGGTTACCAACTTTAGGTCCTTACAAAAGTGGGCATTACTGAGGATCCCAAAGGATCTTCCAAAATTCACACTCCCTAACCTAGACATGGAGTAGAGTCACTCTCCTAATTATAGAAGTGAAATTAATGATAATTGGAAAGGTGGGCAGCACCTATTCCTGCCAGAAATAACCTCAGGCATAGAGCAATTACATGACTAATCTGCTGGGGTGGCCACTGCCACCAAAGTATTTTGGGGCATGAACCTTGGGATTGTTTGAGCTATGTGGAGGTAAAGAGTTTGGGAAAAAGTGACCTGGGACAAGCTGAATGCACAAATTAAAGGCTTAGATGATGTTTTTGGCTTATATTTATTTTGTTTATGTAACTTGTAATCCACCAGAATAAAGTAAAAATGGTTTTATTTTAGCTCTCTTTATATCCTTTGTGTTATAGATAGTGATACATCTCTAATTTATGATCAGAGTATTAAAAGGTTGATCATCGTTTACTTTATATATTAGATGAAGATAAGAAATTATTCTGCCTTTTACCTCTGGAAGAAGGTAAAATAACATATTAAGTAAATTAATATTCAACAGTAATATGGGTCTAGATTTCAAATTTAGTCTGATATGTATCTAGTATTTAGGAGGGGTTTATTCTCTAAAACCAAGGCTTCCTGTTAATACCAATCACATGTCATCCACATAAAATTTGCTCTGGATATTTTAAATATGTACACATATTCACATATGTATTTGCATACATACATATGTACATATATTATATATATATGCACATGTTTGTTTTATATTCAAATTAGATGCAGGGTGTGTAATTACATCGTTAAATAATGGTATTTTTATCCACATTTTATCTAACAGTTATAAATTTTATACTTTAGATTATACAACTCCAAATAAATCTTAGAATAAGAGATCATTATAAATCTCAAAGCATTCAATATGAAAGAAATTTATCTGTTATTTTTGTTGTGTTTTATTAGTGTCTTGCACTACAGTTCTGAAACTGGAGAGGAAGAATTTTCTGTGACTGCAAATAAAGAATACATGCAGCTTCAATTTATGATAAACAAAATACTTAGTAATTATTACTTTATACACATCTATTCTTTTTAATAGATGCACATAGACATTTGTGTAAACCTCCATACCAAAAAAGTGTGGATGGGATTCTTTATGTCTTCACAAATCATAAGGCTTTAAGCTATATATATATATATATATATATATACACATTATATATAATTTAAATGAATTGGTAAATAAGTAGTGCATTCTTTTGCACCTTAGTCTCTGGGAAATTTTTTACCCAATGCTGCTGGCAAAACACATCTCTATTTCTCTTGTATTATAAAACTGTTTCATCACTTTGAGTTATTTAGTCATCTCTAACTCATGAAACCAACAAGGCAGATCAATTTGCATTTTATGTATATCTCCTCTCTATAAGTATGCATAGTGTATTCCTTATCTGTAGAAGTGCACATATACAAATATCTACAAAATAAATCAGTGGACATAGCAGTATTTATTTCCACTCCCTTTAATAGCTATGAGGAAATTTCAGCTAAGCTAATGTAAAAAGCTATATTGAATAACAAAGTATATGTAGTCGTAAACTGATGGCTTAAAAAAAATCCCAGGGAACGCATACAGTCTTTAATTATCAGGACTGTCAAACAGAAGGAAACTTGATAGTTACAGAAGGAATATATGGATAGGAAAGGTGGGATATGGTTGTAGGTTGAGAACTACAGCTAATTTTTTGACTGTCAATTGACTCTAATCATGAATCAATAAAGTGAAAACAAGTTACATGAGTACTTCTGTACTTTTTTCCCTTATATTTAATTTCTATAATAAACCAAGATAAAATCAAAGGGATTTTATATGAGAGGAAGTTATGGGGTCCCCAATAGAATATTGCACTTGGATTTAGGAAGACCAGGGTTCGAATTCTGCCTGTGAGACTTGTTTGCTATGTGAACTTGGGCAAGCCAATTGACATGTCTAAGCCTCAATTTGTTCATCAGCAAAATGAAGATGACAACAGTACCTGCATCTCAGGACTATTGTGAAGATCAAAGGAGATAACATAAGTAAAGTGGACTGAAAACTATGAGCTCTATTAAAGAGTGAAACATGGATACCCAGAGTCCCTGAAGACAGAATAAAATTATAGCCTAACCTTAAATAAGACCCCTTACCATAGACATTCAAGTATGATCTGCAAATTTGAATGAAAGCATCTGCAAATGAAAAAACATTTGAAAGACTGAAGAATTATTGAAACAAGGAACCCTCTATAATGCAATCAATATCTTCAAATATGAGGAATCTAATACTCCAATTTTTGTAGGAGTGTAAAGATATTGAAAGAGTTAATTCCTATTCACTGTCTGATTCCCTACTCTCTCTTTCCCTGTAATTTGTCACTATGTTGAGCACTTATACATCTTTTTTTTTTTAAATGTTTTGATAGCTCTTGTTTTAATATCATCTACATTTCCCACTTGATTACTCCCCTACCTTTTCCGAGAGGGCCATACATCCTAATAATAAAGAGAAGATTTTAAAATGTTAAACAAAATTGTCAACATAAACAATCAAATTTATACTGTATAAAAATACAATATGAAATTAAAATATAAAATTAAAATTAAATAAATATGTTTTGTATAATATATAAAAATTTAATGTAATGTTCCATAGCTCTACCACTTCTGTAGAGGAGAAATGTCTTCTAATTTTTTTTTCATTTTCATTTGTCTATGATAACTTTTTAATATCCACTTCTTGTTATTCCATTTACATTGTCATAATCATGGTATATACTGTTTTCATGTTTTTACTTCATTTTCTTGAACCCTTAATAAGTCGATTCAACTTTAAACATAAGTACCTTGATCTCCAGTTCTATTACCAACTGTATCTGGCCAAACTCGACGCTAGGATTACTCCCACTATCAACAAACTTCTTAGCTCGTATTCACATGGTGCTTAATAGAACTAGAAGGAAACCACAAAATTGTGCTAATTGGGTCCATTTCAAACTTATGTTATATGATCTGGAATGGCCCTCCATATGTACCAAGGTAAACCTTTCACACTTCCCTAACTGATTTGCTATGTCACTCACTACAGTGATTATTCTAAACATTTTAACACAATCTCTTCCCATCCTGCCAAAGCTTCTCTCAGGATCTCTCCATACTCTTTCCACTGAAGGTCTTATACAATTCACTGACAGGAAAAGAGTGAGTGAGAGAGAGAGAGAGACAGAGACAGAGAGAGAGAGAGAGACAGAGAGAGAGAGAGAGAGAGAGACAGAGAGAGACAGAGAGAGACAGAGAGAGACAGAGAGATATACATATTTCCCAACCGTAAAAAACTTCATGCAACTATCAACTTATCAACTCTCCTAGTTAACTAAACTCCCTTTTTCTCATTTTGGTTTACTGATATGTTTTTATTTTTTACATTTCAAGCATTTCCAGGTTACCCTCATCTCTTGTAACAAAGCAAAATGATTGAGCAAAACTAGTGATCCCATCTGAAAGTGCCTAGAAACTTGTAGCCCCACCTAATCTCTCTATTTTTGTTTTTATTTGAATGAATTGAAATCAAAGTAACTGGGGGGGGGGGATAAAATACTAAATAAACAAAAAGAAATGAGAGAGAAACTTGCAACATGGTGTTCCCTAGTTAACTGTTTCTCTTTTAATCTTGTAAAAAAATAAATAAACTTTATGCAATCAAAATTGTCCATTTTTTTTTCTTCTGTAACCCTCCTTATGCATTGTTTGCTCATGACCTTTTGTCATTGATATGTTGAACTTTTTTTCTTTATTTCTTTCATTTGTGATGTAACCTTTTTACTAGGTTTTATAAACTTTTGGAACTTATTATAAGGTACAAGGTGTTGGTCTAAATTTAATTTGTTCCACACTGTTCAATTTCACCAATAGTTTTGATCAACAGGTGAGTCTTTATTCCAGTATCTAGACCTAGTTTTCCTTTCCACTGAGCAATCTCTAACCAGTGCTGAATTTTTTTTTTCAGAATTACTGTTTTGCAGTATATTTTGACACTCAGTATTGCTAAGACTCTTTCATTCTCATTCTTTTTTTTTAATTATTACATGCCCTTAAGATTCTTGACCCATCCTAATAAAGATTGTTATTTTTTCCCTAGTTTTTTTTAAATAAACTTTTAGTAGTTTGGTAGGGCATTAAAAAAGTAAATTTATTTATGTGGCAGTTTTATCTTCATCATGTTGAGTATCCTGAACAATTAATAATTTTCTACTTATTTACGTCTTTGTAAATTCCTTCCAAAAGCTTCAGACATTAGGAATCTATTCTTCAGATCTCCTCAATAACTTAAGTCAATTGAAATATTCTCTCCAAAGTTATAAATTATCAATTACTACCAATATTACATTATTACAAAATGGTAATAAATAATATGATGGTAATAAATAATGGAGATAAAAGTTACCATTCATAGTGGCCTTTTCTCAATCTTCATAATTTTTTACCTCTGGAGTGACTTTAACACTGTCAATCATACTTGTCCTTTTGGATATTTTCACCTTTGGGTGTTTATGAGATGCTTTTCACTCTTCCTTTTCTTCCTGTCTGCCCACTTCTTATTTTCCTTCCCAAAACCTTTATATAAATAAGCCCGTTGACTGTTATTGTCTTCCATGTCTCAGACTAGCATCCTTTTCTCTTTTCAATCTATACTATCCCCCAATTATAAACCCTAGTCTTATGATTCTCAGATCTCTCTATCTCTCTATCTACTGAGTCTTAGTCTCCATCCTGAGCTTCAATATTATATCATCAATTTTTGGGGGGTCTCTCAAACTGGATATCCCATAGGTAATCTATATTCATCATGTCAAAGAAAAATTCATAACCTCTTCCACCCTTAAGCCTTCTTCCTTCTTCCAAGAATTTCTAATGTTCTAAAGGGAACAACCATCCTCCTAGTCAAGACTAACAACTCAGTATCACCCTTGATTTCTTAGCATTACACAAGTGATATGTACAGTATATTGTCAAACTGTGTTTCTACCTTCACAGTATCTCTTGAATGTGTCTGTTCTCTTGATTTACACAGTCACTATACTGCTTCAGGCACTCATTAACTCATACCTTTACTCTCTCTCTCTCTTTTATTTTTTTTTTTAGTTTACATCATTCATTTCCACATGATCTTGAGTTACAAATTTTCTCCCCATTTCTTCCCCACGCAGCACCCCAAAACAGTGATTCCACTGAATATCCCCTCTTCCAATCTTCTCTCTTACATATCTTCTCCCAAACCCCCTCAAACTTTCCAGTAGGCCATGGTGGATCTCTATGCCCCAGTGCCTGTATATCTTATTTCCCAGTTACATGTAAAATGATGATGATGATGATGATGATGATGATGATGATGATGATTATATAGTTTTAAACATTTGATTTTAAAATTTTGAATTCCAGATTCTTTCCCTTCCTCCCTCATCACCCACGCTTACTGGGAAGATAAGCAATTCAATATAGGTTGTACATATGTAGCTATGCAAAACATTTCCATACTGGATATATTGTGAAAGACTGACTACATTTCCCTCCATCCTATACCATGCCCCACTTCTTCTATTCTCTACTTTGATCCTGTTCCTTTTCAAAAGGGGGTGCTTCCAACTTCCCTCCCCCCACAGCCTGCCCACTCTTCTATTATCTCCCCTCTCCTCCCCCCCCCCTACTCTCCTGTAGGGTGAGATACAATATTTATTGTGTATGTCATTCTCTCCATAAGCCAAATTCACTGAGAATAAGGTTGACTCTTTCCCTTTTGCTTTCCTGTTCTTCCCCTCCATTATAACAGTTTTCCCTTGCATCTTCTATATGAAATAATTTATCCCATTATGTCTCTCCCCGTCTCCTCTCATTATATTCTTCTCTCACCTCTTAATTTCACCTTTTAAGTATCATCCCTTCCAATTCAATTGGTCCTGTGCACTCTGTCTATATATACCTGTACACATATATACACACACTCACATATGTATTCATACCCCCATATGCTCTCTATTCTCATACTGAGAAAAGTTTCATAATTTACAATTATCATTTTTTTTCCAGGTAGGAATGTAAATAGTTCAACTTTGATAAGTTTCTTATGATTTCTTTTCCCTGTTTAGCTTCTCATGCTTCTCTTGGTTCTTGTATCTGAATGTCAAATTTTCTATTCAACTCTGGTGTTTTCATCAAGAATGTTTGAAAGTCCTCTATCCCATTGAGTGACCATATTTTACCCTTAAACATGATACTCAGTTTTGCTGGGTAGGTGATTCTTGGTTTTAATCCCAGCTCCTTTGACTTCTGGAATATCATATTCCACGCCTTTCGATCCCTCAGTGTAGAAGGTGTCAGATCCTGAGTTATCCAGATTGTGTTTCCACAATATTCAAATTGTTTCTTCCTGGCTACTTGTAATATTTTCACCTTGATCTGAAAACTCCAGAACCTGGCTATAATATTCCTAGGAGTTTACTCTTTGGGATCATTTTCAGTAAGTGCTTGGTGGATTCTTTCATCCTCTATTTAGCCCTCTGGTTCTAAAAAAAATCAGGGCAGTTTTCCTTGAGAACTTCTTGGAGGATGATTTCTAGGTTCTTTTGGATCATGGCTTTCAGGAAGTCCAATAATTTTAAATTATTTCTCCTGGCTCTATTTTCCAGGTCAGTGGTTTTCCCAATGAAATATTTCATATTGCTTTCTATTTTTTCATTTGTTTGGATCTGTTTAATAGTATCTTGATTTCTCATAAAGTCATTAGCTTCGATTAGCTCCAATCTAATTCTGAAGCAATGATTCTTTCCAATGAGGTTTTGAGATTCTTTTTCCATATAGCAAATTTGGTTTTTTAATGCATTCTTCTCTTCATTGCCTTTTGAGCCTCTTTTGCCATTTGAGTTAGTCTATTTTTAATGTTTTTTTTCTTCAGTCAGTTCGTTGATTCTCATTTCATAATTTTCCTTCATTGTTCTTGTTTCTCTTCCCAAATTTTCCTCCACTTACCTTATTTGGTTTTCAAATTCCTTCTTAATTTCCTCTATGGCCTGTTGTAACCAGCTCATATTTTTATTGGAAGCTTTTGGTGCAGGATTTCTAACTTAGTTGTCTTCCTCCTGTGCCATGATTAGATTTTTTTGTCCCCAAAATAGGAGTCTAATGTCAGATTGCTGTGCTTACTTTTCTTCCTCTGATTGCTCATGTTGCCAATCAGTTACTTCACTTTTGAGCTTTTTGCCACAGTAGAATTCTGCTACCACAGAGGTGAGCTTTGTCCCAATCACTGGGGTTTTTGCAGCTTCCAGAGCTATTACTTGGGTGCCCTCTCTGAAGCCTCCACATGCTCTGGTCATTTACCCCAGAACCTCCACCCTAGACCACAATCCAGATCCAAGCAGGTTAAAGCAAGAGAGATTACTCCTTATATTGATCAGTGTAGCGGCAAGCACCCCAAGCATCCTCAGGGTTTGCCACCAGTACAGGTTCTTGGATCTGATTTGATAAAGGAAAGCAACTCAAAATGGGTTAACAAGCTTACTTTAATCAGTCAGACATATATCGTTTACCTTGTTCAGGGGAAAAAGGTCAGCACCCGAACTTCAAAGCATACAGGTAGAATCATCAAGACAGAAACAGATCAAGTAGACAGCTTTCCAAACTGTCCAACCATTACATCCATACCCAGTCAACATCTGGGTTTCCACATCTGGGTTTTTCAAAGCCAGGGGACTCTCAACAACAGCTTCCCAGAATTCAGATCAAATCACAGAACACTTCTCAAAGTGAGTCCCAAAACAAAGCTACACATCAGGGCTTATATAGCCTTCTCCTGGCTCAGAGAATGTAACAACCTTATTGACCCACTGGCCAATCAAAAAGTATCTACTGAAAAACAAGCCTCCCACCCCAGGCTCCAGGTGCACTTTAACCTAGGGGCAGGGAAGATCTTTAAAATTTGCATTCCCATTACAATCAGTTGGTCCCCCTACAATCTGTAGGCCAGGATCTCTGAATCAGCAGCAATGGCTGCACAGCTGCGGCACCTTGGCCACTACTCCTTACAGGGGGTAAAGGTCAGACCACACTCCTGAACTCCCTTTTCCCAAAGTCCACACTGCATTGACCTCTCGCTTTGTCCTTAGCATCTATGGGTTGATGATTCTGGAAACCACCACAGCTGCTGGTGATCTGAAGTCCCTCCAGCCCACAGCTGGTTGTGGCCACCCTGGAGGGTAAAACCTCAGGCTCATGAAGCACTAGCCTTGGTTCCCAGAGCACTGCACTCACCCCTTCCTGCCGGCCTGCTGGACTTTCTTCAGTTGAAGTTTAGGTTCTCTCTGTCATTTGGTGAGTTCTGTAGCTCCAAAGTTGTTTATACTAATTTTTTACATGAATTGGAGGATGTGGGAGTGTGAGCCACATGGAAGTCCTGTTTCTACTCTGCCATCTTGACCATGACCTCATACCTTGTCATTTGTTACAGCCTTTCAATGGGTCCATCACCTTTAAGTCTCCCCATAATAATTCACCCTCCACTCCACTGCCAAATGATTTTACTAAAGTTCAATTCTTATCAAATGAATTCCAATGGCTTTCTATTACCTCTAGTATCTTCTGTTTACCATTATAAACCCCTAAAAACCTGATCCCCTCTTATTACTCCAATCTTTTGTATACTTTGTTCCCCCATCAATACACTATGATTCAGCAACATTGGCTTTCTTGCAGTGTCTTGCATTTGATTTTTGAATTCCTGGCTCTATGACTTTTCCCTGGCTATACATCATAAATGGAATACTCTCTCTCTCCATTTTTGCCTGCAGGCTTCTCTGTATTCCATCAAAATTCAGCTCAAAGGAGCCAAGATGTCAGAGTAAAGGCATGGCCTCACCTGAATACTCCCTTAAGTTCCTCCAAATACCTTTAAAAAAGTTACTCTAAACAAATTCTAGATTACCAGAACCCACAAAAAACATATTGAAACAAATTTCCAAACCAAGATAATTTGGAAGACAGCAGGAAATGTCTGTAGCTCCAGGGTGAGAGACAAATGCAGTCTAAAACAGGCTGCACCAGTGCAGACCAGGCCCCAGCAAACCCAGGCAGGCCTCAAGGCACCTGAATCAATGGCAGAAGTGGCAGGTTCCATACCTCTCAGTCCACAGAAAACAAGGACAATTTAAATGATCAGCAGGAAAGGTCAGTAACACCCGGGTGAGAGTAGTTCATAGTTTAGCAAAAGCCACACTGGCTGTCACAATATACCCACAATATACCACCCCATTCACATTATAAAAAGAGTAGTCCTTGTTAGTGACTAAATCAGAATCTTCAGCAGCAGTGTCCAGTGATCTCAACACCCAGATAGTAAGGGGTTTGAATAACTGATCAGAATTACAGCGGTCTCTTTGATAGCAGTGAGGCAGGGCTCTGTTGCTTTGTCTATACTCTGATCTGGGTCATGGTCCTGGGTGGCATTTCCAGGATGAAGAAGAGCACTAGCATAGCACAGCTTGCAGCCACAATAGAGTGGGGACCCTCTTTACAATTCCAAGGCAGAAAACAGTGTTCGTGGATACTTACAGATCACAGCACAGCCTAGAAGATTAGTAAACATCCCTCCTTAGATCATACCATCTTGGAAGAATTGAAAACTTGTAGGTCCCTAGAAGTATCTCTGAAAGAACTACACAAAACCCCTGAAGCTTGGGACAGTATATGCTCCACCATGGAAACATATCTCTACATAACAAAGAGTAAAAGATTAAGAAACAGTCTAGGCAAATGAGAAAACAAAGCGGGAAAAACTCTAACTTCAAAAAGTTACTACTGTGACAATGAAGATCAAAGCACACACTCAGAAGAAGACAACAGAGTCAAAGCTTCTATATCCAAAACCTTCAAGAAAAATATGAATTGGTCTCAGGTATGGAAGAGCTCAAAAAGGATTTTGAAAATCAAGTAAGATAGGTAGAGGAAAAATTGAGAAGAAAAATGGGAGTGATACAAGCAAACAAAGAAAAACATGTCAATATCTTGGTAAAGGAGACACACACACACACAAAGTACTGAAAAAAATAATACCTTAAAAACAGACTAGGCCAAATGGTAAAGAGGTACAAAAAGTCAATGGGGAGAAGAATGCAATAAAAAACAGAATTGACCAACTGGAAAAATATATCCAAAAGTTCACTGAAGAAAATAATTCCTTAAAAATTAGAATGGAGCAAATGAATGCTAATGATTTTATGAGAAATTATGAAACAATAAAACAAAGCTAAAAGAATGAGAAAATAGAAGACAATATTAAATACGTCATTGGAAAAATAACTGACCTGGAAAAGAGATCTAGGATATATATAATTTTAAAATTATTGAACTACCTGAAAGCCATGATCAAAAAAAGAGCCTAGACTTCCTAAAATGAAAACTGACAGGGATATTACAGTTAAATTCCAGAGTTCCTGGGAAAAGGAGAGACTATTGCAAGCACCCAGAAAGAAATAATTCAAGTATAATGGATACTTGAATCATCAGGATAACACAAGACTTGGAAGCTTCTGAATTAAAGGATCAGAGGACTTGGAATATGATATTCCAGAGGGCAAAGGAGCTAAACAAGAATCACCTTCTTAGCAAAATTGAGCATAATCCTTCAGGGGAAAATGGATATTGAGTGAGATAGAGGATTTTTAAGCATTCTTGATGAAAATACCGAAGCTGAATAGAAAATTTTATGTCCAAATACAAAAATCAAGGGACACATAAGAAGATAAAGAGGAAAGGGAAATCCCAACAGACTTAATAAGGTTAAACTGTTTACACTCCTACACAGGAAGATGATATTTGTAACTCATAAGACCTTTCTCATTATTAGGATTAGAAGATGTATATGTAGACAGAAGGAACAGATGTGAGTTGAATATGAAGGCAAGATATCCAAAAAAATTAAAATTAAGGAGTGAGAAAGGAATGTAATGGAAGAAACGGAAAGGGAGAGATAGGATGGGGTGAATTATCTCACGTAAAAGAGGCAATAAAAAGCTTTTACAGTAAAGGAAGAGGGGGGAATTGAAGGGAAGTAAGTGAACCTTACACTTATAGTATAGAAATTGCTTTTAATTTATGGGTAAGTAGGAGGAGAAAGAGATAAAAGAAGTAGGGGATAGAAGCAAGGTTAGATTGGAGGAGGGGGTAGTCAGAAGCAAAACAGGGTAAAAGGAAAGAAAGAACTGAATAAAAAGGGTGGAGAAAATGAGATGAAGGGAAATAACAGTAGTAGCAACTATGAAAAAAATCTGAAGCAAGTTTCTCTGATAAAGGCCTAATTTCTTAAATATATAGAGATCTGAGTCAAATTTATAAAAATAGCAATGATTCCACAACTAATAAACAACCAAAGATATGTTTTCAGATGAAGTAATCAAAGCTATGCATAGCCGTACCAAAACAAAACAAAACACCTCTAATTCACTGTTGATTGAAGAATGCAAATTAAAACAATTTTGAGGTACTAACTCATAATTATTAGACTGGTTAATAGAACAGAAGAGGTAAATGACAAATGTTGGAGAGGATTTTGGAAAAAAAATTTGACATTGATGCACTGCTAGTGAAGTTGTGAACTGATTTAAACATTATGTAGAACAATTAGAAATTTTGCCCAAAGGGTTATAAAAGCACCCATATTGTTTTGTGTATCAGTACCACTACTAGGTCTGTGTCTAAAAAGAGACACAAAAAGGAAAAGGATCTATATGTATAAAAATACTTATAGCAGCTCTTTTCTGAGGGCAAAGAATTAGAAATTGAAATAATGTCCATCACCTGAGGAATGACTGAACAAGTTATGGTACATGATTTTGATGGAATACTATGATACTATAAGAAATGATGAGCAGAATCCTGTCAGAAAAACCTGGAAAGGCTGGCATGAATTATGCAGAGTGAGATGTACTGTGTAAGTTTACAGCAAAATTGTAATATGATTAGCTGTGAATAACATAGCTATTCTCACCAATACAACAATCCAAGATACCTGTGAAAGACTTAATGATGAAAAATACTATCTATTTCCAAAGAAAGAACTGATAGTTTCTGAATGTAGAGTTAAGCATAGTTTTTTTTTTAATACTTATTTTTCCTGACTTTTTTGTCTGTTTTCTTTTACAACATGACTATTATTGAATATGTTTTACATGCCTACACACCTAAAATCTGTATTGAATTGCTTGCCCTCTTAAGTGGTTGGGGGGTGGGAAGGTAGGAAAGGAGGGAACTTGGAGGTCAAAGTTTTAATAAAAAATGTTAAAAATTGTTTTAACATGTAACTGGGGGAAAATAAAATACTAAATAAATAGGAAAAAAAGAATACACAATCAGTTCTAATTGTCCTCTCCCAAGAGGCCTTTCCTTGTCTTTCCCACTGCTAGCATGTTCTTCCTGATATCGCCTACAATATTTTTAAATTGTATATATCATTTATGTACATTTTTAAAAATTGTGTCTCACATGAGAAGGTGAACTCCTTCATGGCAGGGACTATGTTTTTTTTTCTTTGAATCACCAATGCTTAGCATAATACCTGAGGTATACTACATACTTAAGAAAAACTTATTAACTAATTGACTCTATAACAGTAAAATTGTATTATTATTGCCATCTCACTGTTCAAAAAGAAAAATAGCTCTTATTTAAGTTGCTATTTTACCACTTGTTATATTTATTTTTCATGGATGACTGCACAGGTAAATACAATATCCTTTTTTAATCATTTACTAAGACTAATCACGTTAGTTAATTTTCTATAGGTTTACTAAAAAGCATTTTTATTTATTGTTTTGACCATATTATTCCCATTCAGATTTTATTTCAAGGAGTCACAGAGAATAAACACATTCAACCTTTACATTTTAAAAATATTTTTATACTCCAAGTCTTAACTGAAGGAAACTATGTTATTTGTACATATTACTTTTATACACCACTTTAATATAAGATTCAAGCTCAAAACTTTTAGTCTTTCTATTTCCTTGGGATATATTAGCAATTTTTTCTCTTTTTTTGCTTTTTGGAGCAGGGAAGGTGTGGCAGCTGGGGCTAAGTGATCTGCCCAAGGTCACATGGCTAGTAAGTGTTAAGTGTCTGAGGTCAAATTTGAACTTAGGGCCTCCTGATTCCAGGGCCAGTACTCTATTCACTGCACCACCTAGTGTAGCAGCAAGCACCCCAAGTGTGCTCAGGGTGGCTGCCCATACAGGTTCTTGGATCTGCTTTGTTAAAGGAAAGCAACTCAAAATGGGTTAACAAGCTTACTTTAATCAGTCAGACATATATCGTTTACCTTGTTCAGGAGAAAAGGTCAGCACCCCGAACTTCAAAGTATACAGGCAGAATTATCAAGATAGAAACAGATCAAGTAGACAGATTTCCAAAATGTCCAACCATTACATCCATACCCAGTCAACATCTGAGTTTCCACATCTGGGTTTTTCAAAGCCAGGGGGGCCCTCGACAATGGCTTCCCAGAATACAGATCAAATCACAGAACACTTCTCAAAGTGAGCCCCCAAAAATAAAGCTACACATCAGGGCTTATATAGCCTTCTCCTGGCTCAGAGAATGTAACAATCTTATTGACTCACTGGCCAATGAAGAAGTATCTACTGAAAAACAAGCCTCCCACCCCAGGCTCCAGGTGCACTTTAGCCTAGGGGCAGGGAAGATCTTTAAAATTTGTATTCCCATTACACCTAGCCACCCCATATATTAGCTATTTTATACTTACAGAATGCAAATTGAATTTTGATGTCACTGGAGACAGATTCCAAGAGTTGAAGATACTCATTAATGGATATTTTAGTGGAATCATATAATTGATATCACTCATATATGCTAAATAATTAGTAAAATATTTTGGTTCAACTTTCTCTTTAATTTGAACACCATTACTTCTCCTATTTAAGAGTAAAATGAAACATGTAAGCCTATACAGGACCATAATGGGCTTAAATTGTCTCTGCAAAATGTCATGTTTTATATGAATTGTTCTTGAGATTATTACATTGTGCTTCAAATAGAGAACAATCTTCCCTGTTGGCATCAAATAGTCTACAATTATCACTGTACTTGGGGTTATATTATATAGGTATAGTAAATGAATAAGCCTTAAGTGCAGAACTGAGTCAAAGGTATTTCAATAAGCAGCAAAAGTAAAAATTGTTAAGGCACTTTTTATCTACTTATTCAACTATTTTCAAGTCAAATATTTCTTTAAACGTACCCTTCTAGAACTATTTTTTTTGCACATCCTATTTACTCTTTAGTCAATATATTGTTTTCTTTTGAGTGTTTATGAATGTTTTTTTAAAGTGATGCAAATTGTTAATGCATTTGACAAATTACTTAAGCACATAATTAGCCTATATTAGGAGGAGTCGCTGCTGTTCTCATGTTTTGGTAATACATTTTTGATGCCATCTGTTCGATGGGATTAGATTCATATTTGAAAGGAAGCTGGTAAAAATATCTTGCTAGTAATGGATATACTATCATAAATCATTTTAGCCAATACTTACATATAAATTCTTGATCAGAAAAAGATCCCTATGCTTACACTAGGCACAGAATTGGGTGCCATTTAGCAGCTACATCTTCCATTATCTGGTACTAGGACTCACTTCCTGCTAGGAGAGGAGTGGTAATGTTCTCAAAGGAGAAGGGACCATACCTGTGTAAGGAACAGAGTGAAGACAAGGAGGCCAGGAGTCAGACATCTCCCAAGAAGTAAATTAGCACAGTAACCTGTTGTTTGATAAACCACCAAATCCCAGCTATGAGGACAAGAGTTCAGAAAACTATTGAAAAAGCTGGAAAACAGTTTGTCAGACACTAGGTATAGACCAATACCTCATATTGTAGATTTACATAAACTCAAAATAGGTACATAATTTAGATTTAAATGATTATGCCATAAGCAAATTTTGAAAGCGTGGAAGAAATTGCCCGTTGGATCTATGGATAGGAAAATGGTTCTTTACCAAATGAGATAGAAAGTTTCCTGGGAAGTTAAAAGGATAATTTTTATCATATTAAAATAAAAGGGTTGCACAGACAAAATTAATACAGCTAAAATTAGTGGGGGAAGCAGGAAACTAGGTGAAAATTTTTAAGTTTCTCTGATAAATTTTATATTGATCAAATGTATGGAGAACTGAGTCAAACTTATTTTTTTTTTAATTAGAGCCATTTCCCAATTGATAAATGGTCAAAGGATATGAACAGGAAGTTTTCAGAGGAAAAATATCAAAGCTATAGTCATACGAAAAATACTCTAAGTCTCCAATGATTGGAGAAATGCACATTAAAACAGCTCTGAGGTACCCCCCTCACACTCATCAGCTTGACTAAGATGACAGAAAAAGGAAATGATAAATGTTGGAGAGGATGTGGGAAAATAGGTGTACTAGCATACTGTTGGTGGAACTGGAATAACCATTGAGGAGACCAATTTGAAACTATGCCCAAAGGTCATTAAACTGTGCATGCCCTTTGAAACAGAAGTACCATTACTACTTCCACACTCCAAGAAAACCAAAGAAAAATAAAAGGGGCCCATATGTACAAAAAATATTAATAGCAGCTCTTTTGTGGTAGCAAACAATTAAAGAAGTAGTAAAGATGATGGAATGTTATGATGCTATCAGAAATGATGAAGGATAATATCATTTAGTTTATGAAAAATAGAAATAGATTTATATGAGCTGATGCAACCTGCTGTTACACAGTAATATTTATATTGTAAGGATAAGCAACTATGAAATATTTGTAAGGAATCATGACATAAAATGCTATGCATTTCCAGATAAAAAAAACTGAGAACTCAAAGGGCAGAGTATTTTTTGTTTTTATTATTGTTATTTTTCCTTTATTTCTCTTGACTTTTTGTAGAAGGTGGGGATATGGCTAATGCAGAAAAGTTTGCATTATTTCACATGTATTTCACATCAGGAGGGACTGGAAGGAAGTAGAAATTTGGACTGAAAATATAAAAAAAAATAAGATTATAAAAATAAATTTTAAAAAATCCTCAATAAAATATGGTGGTCTGTACATAAGAGTCCATATAAACTTCACATTGATGAAGAAAACATTATCTATTTTATTGCACTTTATTTAAATATTTCCCAATTAGATTTTAATTTTGTTTCAACCACATTCATATGTGTTTTGGGCCACATGTGGCCTGTGGGTTCTGTGTATAACACCTCTCATATAAACGCACAGAATTTTCCCACATCTTCCTTCTTTAACAATTCTCTCATTGCTCTGCTTTCTCCTGCAATCCTTGTAGTGAAATTTTTTATTGATGGTTTAAAAAAAAGAAACTACTTCCTTGTACAACTTTGACTCCTTCAGTTGCTTTAAATTTCTGACTTTACCTTTCATTTGCTAATGGAAGGAATTGACAATTTCTAAACTGCTTTTGTACTCTGGTTTCCTTTTTGTTGCTGCTACTATTGTTAATCTTGTAGCTGTTGTTGTTAGGATTATCCAGGTTTCACTGCTATGCCTAAACCACCTTCTCACCCTGAATGTTACCTCAGCATCTGAGCCCTTTTCATGCTGGAACAAATCTTTGCTGCCAAGCCCTCCTTATCTGATAGTTTTTTTTTTTTTTCACTCAAAACCTTCAGTTTTGGGGAAGGACCTGAGTTATCTATCTTTCATTCTCAGAGCTATGCTTACTCTCTAGACAAAACCACTGTGCCCGAGAGTAAGTACTTCTGGTAACCTTCACTCCCATTTTCAAGTTCCATTTTAGTGTTGTCTTTCTTCATTAAGAGGTTCTTGAGAGTAAGGACCATTCTATTTGTTTCTTGTATATGAAATAAAGCATATTTTCTAGCATATATTAAGGATTTCATAAAGGTTTGTTTACTTATTGTTGTGTTTAATTAGACAATATGGCATCCAGATTTTCTAACATGTATATATATATATATATATATATATATATATATATATATATATATAGCTAGAGAGGATGTCTTACAAAGTTATATTTCCCTCCACAGATGTTCAATGGTACTCTTAAGTTTCTTCTGCTATAGTGATGTTAGATGCTTGTCCTTATTGCTATTCTTTGATAATTCTATCTTTATTCCTATTATTGTTTTGGTGGCAATACCTGCTACATATGCTGCTGTGTGCAGGTTCTGAAAAGATTTTACATATTCTGTCAAATATGAAGGAGAATATTTTTATCACCATTGTAGAAGATATTGGCTTTTTTGGCAATTATTTTTGATTTGTCCTACTCTTTGAATTCATGATGTTAGACTCAGAAGAGGGATTTTCAGAATTCCAGTCTGAAAATGCCCATATATTTTTAAAAATGGGTAAGCCATAAGTGCTGGGGGGTGGGGGAGTTGTTTCTTTATATATAAAATTTTAAGGTATAATTTATGGAGTTTGCATTAATATTGTCACTCTTCAGATTTTAGCAGATACTCAGTTTCATTCCTTATTTTGCCTGAGATGAGCTTCAGGAAGATTTTTCTTATTATTTTAAAGATTATACTACAATGGTTACCAATATTTTCCTGTAGCAGTGACAGTGGCAGTGGCAGTAGTAGTAGTAGTAGTAGTAGTAGTAGTAGTAACAGCAACAGCAGTAGCAGCAGTAGTGATCATGGTGGTGGTGATGGTGGTGGTGGTAGTAGTAGCAGTAGTAGTAGTAATAGTAGGAGTAGGAGTAATGAATTATATCTATCTGGTAGCTAGATCAATAGCAATACTGAACAGGTTGCTGAACAATGTTATCTTCTTAGTCAAATTTGTCATAAAGTTTCGTATGACTTTAATATATGATTAGGAGAAAATCTTTGAAAGGAGAGGCTTTTGGCTCTATTTTTTTTTTCAACCAAATCAAATGTTTTCTTAAAATCATAAGCAATAAACACAGCAGGAACTCTCAGTCAATTGTATGACCATAAAAATGTGATTTGCTATGGAATATTATCTGCAAAATGCCTCCCATTCCCATATTGTGCTTTCATTGAATGGGCTCTCCATGCCTATATGCCCCATTCTCGTTACAATTTTCTACACATGCAAGGGCACACATGTTTGTTTGTTTCTTCCTTCCTTCCTTCCTTCCTTCCTTCCTTCCTTCCTTCCTTCCTTCCTTCCTTCCTTCCTTCCTTCCTTCCTTCCTTCCTTTCCTTCCTTCCTTCCTTCCTTCTTTCCTCCCTCCCTTCCTTCCTTCCTTCCTTCCTTCCTTCCTTCCTTCCTTCCTTCCTTCCTTCTTTCCTTCCTTCCTTCCCTCCTTCCCTCCTTCCTTCCTTCTTGCCTTTCTTTCCTTTTCTTGCATTTTCTTTTGGAATCTTCATCCATCTGAAATATCCTAGAAATAATTGTTGAAGGGCTTTAGAGCTGTGTTACCCTCAGTATGCATTTCTCCTAAGTGTGATTGGTTAATATCCCAAGCTTTTATCCACCTCCATCTTTGTAAGGGTCACTTCCGTTTCCTCATATCGCCATAGAGAGAACACTAAGAACTTTTGGGAGTAGATCATTATACTCTTCTTTGTATTTCATCACTGGAGGTCTCGCACAGTTCATTTGGAAGAGGGCAGGACTCAGAAACTAAGAGTATGGATTCTCAGCCTGTTTCTTTTAGGTAACTTTGGAAATTACTTTGGGCGAAATTCACTAACTCTCTAGGCCTGCTTTCTCATGGTTAAAATGATGGGTGAAATGAAATGGTCTTGGAAGTGTCTTCCAGCTCGGAATATATTATATGATCTTTTGATTCTAGGCTACTCCCTCAACAATGCATACCTTATTTCAAAGTTCATTTATTGTTGTTATAAGTCATAATGGAATCTTCCTACCCTATTTATGGGTTTGGGGGGGTGGGGTGTGTAAGAAACTGAAGTGGTTTGCTAAAATTGAAGAAACTGAGATAAACAGGTTATATGAATTACCCAGGGTAACATAGCTACTAAGTTTTTGAGACTTTATTTGAACTCAAGTCCTCCACAGCACTCTGTCATAGAATTTTGTCAAATCAATAAGAATATGAGTTATTCTCCAGTTAATAAATGGTAAAAAGATATAAACAGTTTGCTACTTACAAAAACAAAACAATTTGTACTCATATAGAAAAATGTACTAAATCATTATTGATTAGAAAAATGCAACTTAAAACAACCTTGTGATATCATTTCACACTCACCAGATTGGCTAAAACAAATGAAGCAACAAATTTGGAGGGAATGTGGGAAAACTGGGATACTAATTCCCTACTAGTGGACTTCTGAACTGATTCAATGATTTTGGAGAGCAATCAGGAATTATTCCCAAAGAGTTATTAAATTTCCTATACCCTTTGACCCGACAATACCAATACTAGGTCTGTCTCCCCAGATGATTAGGGAAAAAGGAAAAGAATCTATATGTCTTAAAATGTTTATAGGAGCTCTCTTTGTGGTAGAAACTGTAGGGATGCCCATCAGTTGGAGAAGGTTTAACAAGTTATAGTATATGACTTTAATGGAATACTGCTGTGCTATAAGAAATGATGGGTTCTGGGGCGGCCAGGTGGCTCAGCGAGTAAGAGCACTGGTTCCAGTGTTGGGATGACCTGGGGATCGAATCCTGGGCTCAGACACTCAGCACCACACCCAGAAATAACTGGCCGTGTAACCTTGAGCAAGTTACTTAACCCCAATTGCTTAAAAAAAAAGAAATGATGGGTTCTATGATCTTAGAAAAACATAGCTAGACTTGCAAGAAATGATGAAAAGCAAAATAAGCAGAACCAAAATGACATTGTATATACTAACAGCAAAATTTTTAAGAACAACTTTGAGCAACTTAGTCATTTTAACTGTTATAAATAACCAAAAAACAGCAAAGGACATGTGAAGAAAGTGCTATCTGCATCCCAAGAAAGAACTGATAAATAGAAGTATGGATAAAATGGATACATACACACATATTAATGTGCAATCATGTATTTGTGTATATACACATATATATTTATGTCTAACAATAACCACCTCTAGGGCAGGGTGGAGGGTGAGAAGAAGAAAAAAGAAAGGTACATGATAACTTTATTACATATTTAAAAAGCAGCAGCAAGTTATATATAATAGATTTGCAGTTTTTGTGTAGTGTCTTTTTTTCCTATTCTACTATGTTATGGAAATGCTTGGTTTTTTTCTAAAATTCACAATAAAATAAAACAAAATTTAAACATATGATAAAAATCTGTTAATAGTGAGGTGCTAAGAAAATATAATATGTACAAACACTCACAAGCAGTTTAAGAAATGTCTGAGAATTGCAACAAATATAAGGAGCTTAGAAATCTTTGGAATGACTTTCAAAAGACATTAAAATCATCTAGTAAGGCAAAGAAAGATTGCAACATGCAATGTTTGACAGACTACTAAAGCTCCTAAAATGAAATATTTTTTAAAGTTGAAGAAATAATGTAAGACTGTTCACTGTTCATATTTAATTGTTCTGTTGGACAGAAAAAAAAATAGTAGTCCTGCTAAACATTGACTCAAATGACAGGTGTTTTCTTTTTGTTTGTTTGTTTGTTTTTATCAAATGGTGAAACTATTAGGGAATTCAGATGTCAGTCTTTTAATCTGTCAAGTGAAAAATTAAGGTCAGATAATCTTGAAGATCTCTTGTAGGTATCAGATACTCAGTGGGAGCTATGTAGAATATTCTTTGGTATAATGCCCATATTATAATAAACAACTCACATTTATATGGTCCCTAGTATGTGCTATGTATTTTGCTAAATGCTTTACAAATGTTATCTCATTTGATCCTTATGACAATCCTGGAAGGTAGGTGTTATTATTATGCTCATTTTCAGTTAAATAAATTGAAATTAAGTGATTTGTCCAAGACCATATTGCTAGTTAATATGTAAGGCTAGATTTCGAATCAGGTATTCCTGATTCAAGGCCAAGAGCACTATCTACTGTGCCATCTAGTTCTCTCAATATATCCTTTAAGGTTTTAGACAGGGGAGTTAGAAAGAGGATATTTTGAAGTAACACTTAAATAGTATTTTGCAAAAGGCACTCAGTAAATATTTGTTGCCTGAATTCTATGATTCTATGAGTAAATCAAATCATTTTTATCCATATCTATAGTTTTCTTTTCTCACCAGGTGTAAGTCATAAACTCCTTTTTGTAAACTGTTTTGTAACCTGTGTAGATATTGTGTTACTATTCTTCTACCTGATGAATTTTCTTTTTAATGCATATTTTATTTTCCCTCACATGACATGTTAAAACCATTTTTAATATTTTTTAAGGTTTCCAAATTCTATTCCTTCCTTGTTCCCTCCCACTTGCCCCTGAGATGGTGAGCAATCATATATAGGTTATATATGTGCAACCATGTAAAACTTTTCCATACTAATAATTTTATACAAGAAAACTGGAAGTAAAAAGAATGAAAGTGAGGGATGCCATGTTTTAGGCTACATTTAAACAATATTAATTCTTTCTTTGGAAGTAGATATTATGCTTAATCATTATCCCCGTCTCACATCATTGCATTACTGAAAACAGCTAAGTCATTCACTGTTCTTAACCATACAATATTGCTGGTACTGTACACAAAGATCAAGTGTTCACTTCACTTTCATTCAGTTCATGTAAGTCTTTCAAGTTTTTTTTTTTTAAGCAATCGGGGTTAAGCAACTTGCTCAAGGTTACACGGCCAGTTATTTCTGGGTGTAGTGCTGAGTGTCTGAGCCCAGGATTCGATCTCCAGGTCGTCCCAACACTGGAGCCGGTACTCTTACTCGCTGAGCCACCTGGCCGCCCCTAAGCAATTGGGGTTAAGTAACTTGCTCAAGGTTACACGGCCAGGTGTTTCTGGGTGGGCGCTAAGTGTCTGAGCCCTGGATTCGATCTCCAGGTCTTCTCAACACTGGAGCCGGTGCTCTTACTTGCTGTGCTATCTGGCCGCCCCTCAAGTTTTTTTTTTTTTTTAAATGAATGTGTTTGTCATTTCTTATAGAATAATAATATTCCATCACAGCCATATACCACAGCTTGTTTAGCCATGGTGGGCAGCATGGGGCAGAATCCCCATCAAAAGAATGGATATCCCTTCAATTTACAAATCTTATCCACCACAAAAAGAGCTGTTATAATTTTTTTTTTCTTTCTGGTACAAATAGGTCCCTTCCTCCTTTTTATGGCACTGAGATATAGACATAGCAATGTCATTGCTGGATCAAAGGGTATGCACTTAGAGTCCTTTGGGAATAGTTCCAAATTCCTCTCCAGTATGGTTGGATCAGTTTACATCTGCACCAGTAGTGCATTTATCTGGTGGATTTTTTTTTAATTAATTAATTAATTTTTAGTTTTCAACATTCATTTCCACAAGATTTTGAGTAACAAATTTTCTCCCCATCTTTCCCCAACTCCCCAACCCCAATATAGTGAGCCTACTGAATACCTCCTTCCCCCAATCTTGTATCCTCTGCCATTCCCTGCCTAACTTTCTAGTAGGGCTAGATTTCTATATGACAGTACCTGTATATCCTATTTCACAGTTGTATGTAAAAAACATTTTTTAACATTTGTTTTTAAAACTTTGATTTCCAGATTCTTTCACTTCTTCCCTTCTAACCCACCCCCAATGGGAGGACATGCAATTCAATATAGGTTGTATCTGTGTAGTTACACAAAATGTTACCATAGTACTTATATTGTGAAAGACTGACTATATTTTCTTCCATTCTATCCTGCCCCCACTTATTCTGTTTTCTCCTTTGACCCTGTCCTTTTTCAAAAGTTTTTGCTTCTATCTATCATCTCCCCCAATTTCCCCTCTATCATCATCCCTCTTCTCCCCTTCCCCCCTACTTTCCTATAGCGTAAGATACACAAGTGAGTGTGTATGTTATTCCCTGCTTAAGCTAAATTCAATTAGAGTAAGGTTGACCCATTCCCTTTCACCTTCTTGCTCTTCCCATCCATTGTAACAGTTTTCTCTTGCCTCTTTTATATGAGATAATTTATCATATTCTATCTCTCCCTTTCTCCTCCCAATATATTCCTCTCTCAACTCTTAATTTTATTTGTTAGATATCATCCCTTCATATTCAACTGATCCTGTGACCTCTGTCTATGTATACATGTATACACATATACACACAATCATATATATATACATATATATGTATACACACACATACACCCTCCTATATATATATATATATATATATATATATATATATATATATACATAGAAAAGTATCATGAATTACAATTATCATTTTTTCCACATAGGAATATAAATAGTTCAATTTTAATAAGTTATTTCTGATTTCTTTTTCCTGTTTACCTCCTCATGTTTCTCTTGCTTCTTGTATTTGAAAGTCAAATTTTCTATTCAGCTATTTTTTTGTTTTGTTTTGTTCAGTTTCTTATCAAGAATGCTTGAAAGTCTTTTATTTAATTGAATATTTCCCCCTGAAGCATTATACTCAGTTTTGATGGGTAGGTGATTCGTGGCTTTTATCCTAGCTCCTTTGAACTCAAGAATATCATGTTCCAAGCCCTTCAGTCCCTTAATGTAGACGCTGCTAGATCTTGTGATATCCTGATTGTGCTTCCACAATACTCAAATTTTCTCTTCCTGACTGCTTTTAATATTTTCTCCTTGATCTGGGAATTCTGGAATTTGGCTATAATATTTCTAGTTTTCTTTTTGGGACCTTTTTCAAGAAGTGATCAGTGAATTCTTTTAATTTCTATTTTGCCTTCTGGTTCTAGAATATCAGGGCAATTTTCCTTGAGAATTTCTTGAAGGATGATTTCTAGGCACTTTTTTTTTGATCTAGCTCTCATGTTTTCAATAATTTTAAATTATCTCTCCTGGATCTATTTTCCAGGTTAGTGATTTTTTCCAATGAGATATTTCACATTACCTTCTATTTTTTTTTTCATTTGTTTGGATCTGTTTTATAGTATCTTGATTTCTCATAAAGTCATTAGCTTCCATTTGCTCCAATCTAATTTTGAAGGAATTATTCTCTTCAGTGAGTTTTTTAAATTTCTTTTCCATCTGTGCAATTCCAATTTTTAAAGCATTCTTCTCCTCATTGGTTTCTTCGGCCTCTTTTGCCATTTGATTTAGTCTATTTTTTAAAGTCTTTTTTTCTTCAAGGAGGCTATTGACTTGCTTTTCATGATTTTTTTTTGCATCATTATCATTTCTCTTCCCAATTTTTCCTCCACTTCTCTTGCTTGATTTTCAAAGTCCTTCTTGAACTCCATGGCCTATGACCAGTTCATATTTTTTTCTTGAAGCTTTTGATGCATGAATTTTGACTTTGGTGTCTTCTTCTGGTTCCGTGTTTTGATCCATTTGTCCCCCAAGCAAGTTTTTATGGTCTGATTGTGCTTCCTCTTTTTGCTCATCTTGCCAGCCAATTGCTTGACTTTTGAGCTCTTTGCCATGGTGGAACTCTGCTTCATGAGTGGAGACAGCTGTGTCCAAATTGCTGGTGTTTTACAGTTGTAAGAGCTGTTGTCAGAGGTCTGAGGAGAGCACCCCCTCTACAGCTACCATAAGCTCTGGCACACTGGCATTCCTTAACGTAGGACCACCACCCAAGACTACAACCCAGATACCAACAGGTCAAACCAAGTGTGATTACCCTCTGAATGGTTGTTTGGTACCCTTATAATCTAGAGGCCAGGAGCTCTGGAGGTAATAGTGCAACAGCAAGTGCAGCTGTCACACTGCCACCACCCTTGTCCCTGGGGCAGGGGCTGGACCATGCTCTTCTGTCACTATAGCACCAAGCAGCCCAGCATTCCCAGGGTGTCTGCCAATACAGGTTCCTAGATCTGCTTTTCTAAAGGAAAGCAACTCAAAATGTGTTAACAAACTTGCTTTAATCAAACATATGCCATTTACATAGTTCAAGGGAAAAATGTCAGAACCCTGAACTTCAGAGAATACAGAGGTTACAAGCAGAAGTTACAAGAAGACAGAGAAACATATCAACAGACAGGCTTCCAACTGTCCAGCCATTACACCCATACCCAGTCACAGTTACCAGAGAGGGAAACACCAACATCTGAGTTCTCAAAGCTGGGGACTAGACGGCTGCCCAGAGTCTCATCTGGTCAAACCACACAACACTTCTCAAATTGAGCCCCAAAACAAACCCTCACATCAGGGTTTATATAACCTTCTCCTGGCTCAGAGAATGTAACAACCCTCTTGACCAAACAAATAGCATTCCCAAAAACCAAGCCTCCCTCCACAGGCTCCAGGTGTACTTAAGCCTATCAAAGGGCCTAGGGACAGGGAATATCTTAAATTCCCATTCCTATAACAGTCACCCAGTTCCAACAGAGTTCCTTACTGACCTTTCACTTTCTCTTTGGCATTTATGGGTTGAGAAGTCTGAAAACCACCACATCTGCCAATGATTCACTCTCCTAAAGTCTGCTCCAGCTAGTCTGGGCCATGAGTCTAGGCCAGCATGGTTAACACAGGACTTCATTCTGATCCCATCACAGTGCAAAAGACCCTTCCTGTTGGCCTGCCAGGCTGCCTTCAGCAGGAGGTTTGTTTCTGTCACTTTGTAGGTTCTGTAGCTCTAAAAATTTGTTTAGAGTCATTTGTATAGGTATTGGGAGCGATTAGAATGGGAGATCAAGTAAGTGTCTGCTTTTACTCCACCATCTTGGCTCCACCCCTTTCTGGTGGCTTTGCAAATGAATTTGTGGGCGATACTTGTTAATAGTTCAGAATAGTTTCTGTAAGATTATAGTCAGTATATTTATGGTAGAAGAGGAAAAGATAAGATTTGAAGAGATCCTTTCCTTGAAAATATTAGTATATAGATAAATATTGTCAAATATTAAACATAATATAAAACATACAATAACTTTAAGTATATTTATCATTTTATACAACTCATAATTAGCCGATAAAAAAGTAAAAATTTTATAACATAACACAATATGTTTGATTAGTTAGGTGTCCAAAAACAATAATGATAATAAATCTCTCTCTCCCTCTCTCTCTCTAAGACATCTTATATAATTCTACCATTTTCCACAGCACATTTATATGACAAAGTATTTTCACCTTACTTTTTAAGTCAAAACACAGAAATAGGCTTGATAGGGATCCATAATTAAGAATTTTCCCCTCGCCCAGATACATATCTTTGGATATCTCTATAATGACTGCAGGAACCTCATTATCCTGAAAGAACACATCATCTCTGGTACTCAGACTTCATCAGTACTTTCTGCCCCTGTGTCACAGTGCATTGTGCAGTAACCTTTGGGTCAGAAAGATCTGGGTTCAAGTTCTGTCTTGAAAAATACTTTGAGATCATGACCAAGTCCCTTAATTTTTCACTGTTTTGGGCAACTTTCTAGGACTATAATTGACTGTAGAGTTAACAATTACCAGTGACAGTTCCTAAGTCATAAGGTTTTTATATCAGTAAAATGACTAGTCAGGACTAAAACAGAAAATTTTAAATTGACGACTCACTGTAAGAAGCTGACAAGCTAGGTATGGGATCTGTCTTTAAAGAGTAAATAATAAACTCAGTAAGATAAATCTAGTGCACTTGAAAATATTAGAAAGTGTTTAGTGTTAAAAAAAAAGTTATAAATTCAGTAGCAATTCAGAAATATTAATTCCTAGAGAAGGAGATTTAGTCGGTGTTTTGCCCATTTGATTTCTAGGCAGACTGGAGTCACTGAAAAGCATGAAAATATGGCAAAGGAAAGATCAAACCTGATGGGGGTCATCTGCCAATGAGGGGTGGCATAAAACACGATAGAAGGGGCTTTTCTCTTAGTACATTCTTGGCCTTGTATAAATATTAAGCAATAATAATTAATGATACAGAGAAGATGTGCCATTTTTTCTCAATGAGAGAAAGATTATAAGTATTTTTTTCCCCAAAAGAAGGAAATTATCCTTGAAACTATATGTTTTTTTGTATGGATTCTGTGTTTTCACTGCCTAAACTTAGAATGACAAGAGCAACCTGGACAAAAGAAAGGGCATTATACCAGCCAGCAAAACCTGAATGACTAGGACAATCATATTTAATTTGAACCCAAAGGAGAATGTACACAAGTGACACTCATAATGTGCTGTGTTCTAGGTAGGGATAATTAGGAGCTCACATTTGCAAGTTAGTTAAAATTTTGTGAAAGATGATATGTTCATGGAAGAGGCTGTACAGAGAGCTCTGGGAAGAGCCACTCAAAGAAGGCGTGACAAACCATTATAACTTTGCCTTAAGCAGCAGTGATTTTTGTCTCCTTAAAAATCCCCAGAAATGACTTTTAGTTTATAAAAGAAAATGTTAGATGTGTCTGCTTAATACATATACTTCACTACCTTGTTCTGTTGAGAATATGAGTAAGATATTTCTGGTTCAATCCTTGGTCCTAAACTTTCTCTGATTTCAATTTTAATTCTGGTAGGCAATCAAAGCCTATGGAGGAAGCAGAGTTATTTAAAAACAAAAGTGGGTCAGAGTCAAGACATCAGAGAGAAGCCGTAAAGTTGCATGAGCTCTCCCTAGTTTCCTTCAGAACAACATTAGATCAGACTTTGAAAAGAATTCTGCAGTGACTGAAGCCAGAAAAATATGGAATGGAAAAAATTTTCTAGCTCAGGATAACTTAGAAGGACTTTAGGAAAGGTTACTCTCACTTAAGTAAGATGGGAGTACAGTCCAGTACAGGTGACATCCAGGCAAGTCAGAGGGAAGCTCTTAGTCACAGGACAAATCAGCAATTGAGGCACAGGAGTACAAGTTCAGCAGTCCCATGGCACAGGAGGCCAACTATAAGAACCGAAATGGGGGGGGGGGGGGGCGGAGCCAAGATGGCGGAGTGGAAGCACGACCCTCCCGCGGCTCCCCACCCTCCCCAATCCATGCAAAAAGGGGACTCTAAACAAACTTTGGAGCTGCAGAACCCACAAAATGACACAGAGAAGCTAACCTCCCGCTGAGAACAGCCCTGCAGGCCGGCAGGAACTGGCCAGCTCAACGCTCTGGGAGCCAAGCCCAGCACCACGCTTAGGCTTTAGCCCCAGGGCGGGCCTGACCAGCAGCCAGCCAGAGGGATTCCAGATCAGCAGCAGCTGTGGCCGTTTCCAGATTTATCAATACATAGATGCGAAGGACAAGGTGAGAGGCCAGTGCAGTCTGGACTTTGGGACCCAGTAAGTGGGAGTGCGTGGCTTTTACCCCCAGGGCGAGAAACCACTGAGAAGCTGGCACAGCCTGCCAGCACCACGTGGCAGCTTCAGCTCCTGGCCTGCAGAGTGTAGGGGGACCAAGCACCAGTCTGAGGGGTAATCGCTCTTGCTTTAACCTGCTTGGATCTGGATTGAAGTCTAGGGTGGAGGTCCTGGGGTGTGTGTCCAGCTTGCCAGAGCGTGTGGAGACCTCAGAGAGGGTACCTATCTAATACCTCTGGCAGCTGAGAAAAGCCCAGCGTTTGGGACGAAATCTCCCCTGTCTGGTGGCAGAGTCCTACTGTGGCAAAAAGCCCAAAAGTCAAATCATTGAGTGGCAAAATGAGCAGGCAAAGGAAACAAAGCAGACAGAAGATTCCAACATTACACTCCTATTTTGGGGATAAGAAGGAGCAAGGCATGGAACAGGAGGAAATCAGTGAAGTCAGAACTCCTGCACCAAAAGCTTCAAAGGAAAATACAAGCTGGTTACAGGCCATAGGGGACCTTAAGAAGCAGATAAGAGAAGTGGAGGAAAAATTGGAAAGAGAAATGAGAACAATGTAAGAAAATTATGAAATGAGAGTCAACAGCCTGACTGAAGAAAATAATACCTTAAAAAACAGACTGACTCAAATGGCAAAGGAGGCTCAAAAAGGCAATGAGGAGAAGAATGCCTTAAAAAGTCGAATTTGCCAGATGGAAAAAGAATCTCAAAAGCTCACTGAGGAGAATCATTGCTTCAGAATTAGATGGGAACAAATGGAAGCTAATGACTTTATGAGAAATCAAGATGCCATTAAACAGATCCAAACAAATGAAAGAATAGAAGGCAATGTGAAATATCTCATGGGAAAAACCACTGACCTGGAAAATAGATCCAGGAGAGATAATTTAAAAATTATTGGATTGCCTGAGAGCCATGACCAAAGTAAGAGCCTTGAAAGCATCCTCCAGGAAGTTCTCAAAGAAAACTGCCCTGATGTTTTGGAATGAGAGGGCAAAATAGAGGTTGAAAGAATCCACCGATCACCTCCTGAAAAAGATCCCAAAAAGAAAACTCCTAGGAATATTATAGCCAGGTTCCGGAATTCCCAGATTAAGGAGAGAATATTACAAGCAGCCAGGAAGAAACAATTTGAATGTTGTGGAAACACAATCAGGATAACCCAGGATCTGGCAGCTTCTACACTGAGGGATCGAAGGGCCTGGAATGTGATATTCCGGAGGTCAAGGGAGCTGGGCTTAAAACCAAGAGTCACCGACCCAGCAAAACTGAGTATCATGTTTCAGGGGAAAATATGGTCATTCAGTGGAATAGAGGGCTTTCAAGCATTCTTGCTGAAAAAACAGAGTTGAATAGAAAATTTGACATTCAGATACAAGAAGCAAGAGAAGCATGAGAAGGTAAACAGGGAAAAGAAATCATAAGGAACTTATCAAAGTTGAACTATTTTTTTTTTAAAGCAATCGGGGTTGAGTGGCTTGCTCGGCGTTGCACGGCCGTTTGTTGTTTCTGGGTGTGGTGCTGAGTGTCTGGGCCCGGATTTGATCTGGGTCGTCCCGTCACTGGGGCCAGTGCTCTTGCTCGCTGAGCCACCTGGCCAAAGTTGAACTATTAACATTCCTACATGGAAAAACAATAATTGTAACTTATGAAACTTTTCTCAGTAGTTGAAGGGGTTAGAAATAGATAGATAGATAGATAGATAGATAGATAGATAGATAGATAGATAGATAGATAGATAGATGTCTTTATATGAGGGTATGCGGGCATATGAATACATATGTGAATGTGTGTATATACGTTTACAGGTATATATAGATAGAGGGCATGGGACCAATTTAACAGGAAGGGATGATACTTAAAATGTGAAATTAAGAGGTGAGAGGGATATAATGAGAGGAGATGGGGAGAGACAGAGTGGGGCAAACTATCTCGTACAGAAGAGGCAAGGGAAAATGGTTACAATGGAGGGGAAGAATAGGGAGGCAAAAGGGAATGGGTCAACCTTATTCCTATTGAATCTGGCTTGAGGAGGGAGGGAAATACACACTAAATAGGGCATCTCACCCTCCAGGAGAATAAGGGGGGAAGGGGATGAGAGGGGGGATGATGGAAGGGAGGGCAGGCTGGGGGGGAGGGAAGTTGGAAGCACCCACTTTTGAAAAGGAACAGGATCAAAGTAGAGAATAGAACAAGTGGGAGGTGGGATAGGAGGGAGGGAAATATAGTCAGTCTTTTACAATACATCTACTATGTTATTGTTTTGCATTAGCCACACATGTACAACCTATACTGAACTGCTTGTCTCCCCAGTGGGGGTGGGTGGCGGGGGGAGGGGGAAGGGAATGAATCTGGAATTGAAAGTTTTAATATCAAGTATTCAAATATAAAAAAAAGAAAGAGTCATCAGAAATTAGCTTGAACAGACAGATGATTCTACCCTGGTATCCCCTCTCTAAGGAAAGTCAGCTGGCCAAGCCTCTGGTCCCAATCTCCTGCTTCCCCTCTCTGCAGGAAATAAAATCTCCTTTGGAGAAGGGTGGGCAAAGAAGAAGCTAGAGATGTCTATTCTGCCTTCCTTTGAGTCTCATATTGACTATATATGAGTGACAGCACTCATTACATACAGTTCAGCAAGAAACTATTGAAGTTATATTATCAGGAAACCTGGCCTGTGAGGGGAGTTACCTGGTGTCGACAGTTTCTGGGAATAGTAATAATGGCTATGACCCAGAAGGAGGCAGAAGAGAGCCATAAATTTAGGGCCTTTGGGATGGGACTTTTTACACCTGTATCTTGCCTACAATTCAATTCACTTCAGCTCAGCTCAGCTCAACTCTATACAAGTTCAATTCAATTCAACAAATATTTTAGTATGAACAGAGGGAGCTTTGCTTGAGTGTTTAAATGCAAACAAACAAACAAAAAGGATACAGTCTGTGCCCTCCAGGGGATTATAGTCTACTCTTGGTGAATAAAATCTACACAAATAAAGTACAGAGCCCAGAGCAAGTGGAGTCAATGAGTCAAGATCTAGCCTGGAGCAAGGGAAATAAAACTGGAAGGAGGAAAATAGCTGAAGTTTGCAGAGCTTAGAGACAGATCTAGGAAAGGGAAGTTCAAGTTAGAAAGTTGGCATTAAGCATAAGGTAAACTAGAACAAAGAGCTCAAGATATTGGGGGACCAGAGACAGTTGATGCTGAGTATTTTTATGAAGTTACTTTGTAAATCTCAAAGGAAGGTGACTGGAGGCAGATCCCCTACACTTATTCCAGTAAAAACTTGAAAATTATACCACACTGAATAATGATCAAGAAATCCACTTAGAAACAATGTATGCATGATGACTAACTTCAATAAACTGGGCTCCTCTCAGCAATATAAGGTTATAAGACATCTACAAAAGACTCATGATCCAAAGACATATCCACACCCAGAGATGCGGAGTCTGAATGCAGATTTAAACAAATTACTTGCTCTGTTTCTTTTTCTTGGTTTGTTTTGTTTCCTCTTTCTTTGATCATTCCATCAGTTATAATCTTTCTTTACAACCTAATGATTAATGTGAAGATATTTGTAGATCCTATATTTGAGTGAATGCCGCCATGAGGGGTGGGGAGAGGAGAAGGAGGGGGAGAAAATTTGAAACTCAAGGGACTGTGGAACTGAATGTTGTAAACTAAAAGTAAATAAATCAATTTAATAAAAAAAAAAAAGAACTGAAACCTCAGAGCAGCAGGTAGACTGCCGGCCCCAGACCCCAGGGCACAGCAAGTGAAAATATAACAGGCCACATGAGAGCAGTGTGCAAGCCACTAGCCCCAGAAGCTCTGGTGCAAAAAGTCACTGACCAGACCCCTGACCTACTGCAAGAAGCTTGGGATAGTGCCACCTGTCTCCCAAGAGCAGAGTTCAACTTTTAAAATGAGCAAAAAACAAAAAACAAAAAAGATCCATGAGCATAGAAAGCTTCTATGGTGACAGGGAAGATCAAATCACAAACTCAGAAATGGCAACAATGTCAAAATGCCTATGTGTGAAGTCTCAAAGTGGAATATGAATTGATATCAAGCCCAAAACTTCCTCTTGGAAGAGTTCAAAAAGTATTTTTTTTTACTTTCTTTTTTAAAAAAATTTTCCACAAATACTAAAACTTAAATACATATTAAAAAAAAAGGAAAAGAAATACTATAAAGTTAGATATAAAAGAAAAAATATCATGTGCACAGCAGAGCAAAGGAGAGGGTTCAGAATATATTGCAATAATTTTTAATTTCAAGAAAGCTGTATATTAAATACTGTATGTTATGTTGAAAGCTGTCCATCTTTTCTGTGCTTTCTTGTAGGTTTTCTTTTGTTCTCTGCTGTACACTTTTTACTTTGTTCTTATTTTCTCCTTTCAACCCTACTACCTGCCACTCCCAGGCTACAATTGGGCATGGATGTGTGTGTGTGTGTGTGTGTGTGTGTGTGTATCTTGTTTCTGTTTGTCAAAAGGGTCTTAAAACTCAAGTAAGTGAGATAGAAGAAATATTGAGAAAATAAATGAGAATACTGCAAGACAATTCTCAAAAAAAAAAGAGTCAACACTTTTTAAAAAAGAATAACAGCTGACTGAAGAAAACAACTCCTTAAAAAATAGAATTGGCCAAGTGGAAAAGGGAGTACAAAAACTAACTGAAGAAAATAATTCCTTAAAAATTAGGATTGGGCAAGGGAAGATAATAACTTCATGAGACATAGAAAATAAGTCAAAAAATTTATATAGAAGAAATTTTAATATACATTGTTGGAAAAACAATTGACCTGGAAAATAGATTCCAGAGGAATAATTTAAGAATTAATGAACTATCCAAAAGCAGGATAAAAAAAAGAGTCTGTAAAGCATCTTTCAAAGGGTCATTAAGGAAAACTGTCCTGTTAATACTATAACCAGAGGGCAAAATATTAATCAAAAGAATCCACCAATCATCTCCTGAAAGAGACCCCAAAACAAAAACTCCAAGTAATATTGTAGCCAAATTTCAAATTTATCATGTGAAAGAGAAAATATTGCAAGTAACCTGAAATAAAAAAATTAAATATCAAGAAGCCACTGTCAGGATTTCACACAACTTAGCAGTATCTAACTTAAAGAATAAGAGGATTTAGAATATGGTTTTCTGGAAGGCAAAAGAGCTTGGATTACAACCAAGAATCAACTACCCAGCAGGAGTCCTACAAAATTCCTTTTATGGCACAAATATGGTGGTGAAACCTAAACTAGGAAGAGTAAAAACAGAGAAAGAAAATCATAAGTCAATTTCCCTAATAAATATAGATACAAAAGTTTTAAATAAATACTAGCAAAAGGTTAGAGCAATTTATTACCAGGATAATACACCACGACTAGGTGGGATTCACACCAGGAATGCAGAGCTGGTTCAATATTAGGAAAACTATCAGTGTAATTGAACATATCAATAAAAAAAGAAATCATTTTATTATTTCAATAGAAAATAATAATTCAATAATTTCAATAGAAATAAAAAAATTATTTCAATACAAAAAAACTTTTGACAAAATAAAGAACTCATTGCTATTGAAAGTATTAGAGAACATAGGAATAGATGGTGCTTTCCTTAAAATGAGAAGGTAAAACAAAAATTCCATTTCCACTACTGTTCTTTGATATTCTACTAGAAGTGTTAGCTTTAACAATAAGAAAAGAAAAAAACTGAAGGAATTAAAATAGAAAATGAGGAGACAAACTATCACTCTTTTTGGATGTTATGATGGTATACTTAGAGGATAGTATAAACTAAAAAAAAACTTCTTGAAATAATTAAAAAGTTTTACAAAATCAAGGATATAAAATAAACTGAAGTAAATCATAAGCTTTTCTATATATTACAAAGTCCAACAGCAAGAAATAGAAAGAAAAATTCCATTTAAAATAACGTTAAACAATATAAAATATTTGGTAGTCTACTTACCAAGACAAAACCAGGAACTATATAAACACAATTACAAAACACTTTTCTGACAAATAAAGTTAGATTTAAAGAATTGGAAAACCCAATTACTCATGGGAAGCCCAAGCTAATATAATAAAAATAATAATTCTACCTAAATTAAATTACTTATAAAGTGCCATACCAGTCAAAACAACAAAAATATTTTGTAGAGCCAAAAAATTAATAAAGTTCATCTGGAAGAACAAAAGGTCAAGAATATCAAGGGAATTAATAGGGAAAATGCAAAGGGAGGTATCCCAGATGTGAAAGTATATTATAAAGTGGCAATCATCAAAACTATTTGGTACTGGTGAAAAAAATAGAGTGGTGGATCAGTGGAATAGATTAGGTACCTAAAGACTCCAGCTTCTGAGATAAGATAATAAATCACTATTTGACAGAAACTTCTTGGAAAACCAGAAAAGAGTATGGCATAAATTAGGCATAGACTTATATGTTACATTCTACACCCAGATGAGGTCAAAATGGGTACATTTTTAGACATAATAGGAGAGAAGGAATAGTCTACCTGTCAGATCTTTAGAATAGAAGAATTTATGACCAAACAAGAGATAGAGAAAATTATGAAATGCAAAATGGATAATTTTGATTACATTAAATTTTAAAAAGGCTTTGTACAAACAAAATCAATACAACCAGTATTAGAATGAAAGCAGAAAGCTGAGAAACATTTTTTTTTTATAATGAGTGTTCCTGATAAAGGTTTCATTTCTAAAATATAGAGAGAATTGAGTCAAATTTATGAGAATACAAGCCATTCCCCAATTGATAAATGGTCAAAGGACATATATGAATAAGCAGTTTTCAGAGGAAGAAATTAAAGCTATCTATAGTCATATGAAAAAATGTCCTAAATCACCATTGATTAGAGAAAAGCAAGATAAACAACTCTGAGATACCACCTCACACCAATCATATTGGCTAATATGACAAAACAGGAAATTATAAATCTTGAAAATGTGGGAAAATCAACATAGTAATGCATTGTTGGTGGAGTTGCAAACTGATCCAATCATTCTTGAGAAAAATTTGGAACTGTGCCCAAGGGGCAATCAAACTGTGCATACTCTATGATACATAAATATCACTACTAGATCTCTATCCCAAAGGCATAATATAAAGGCAGAAAAGATCTACATTTGCAAAAATAATTATAGCACTCTAAATGGGTGCACAATCTGGGTATAAATGCTGATACTGTAAGCAATCTGGGAAAGCAAGGAATAGTTTACTTGCCAGATTTATGGAAAAGGTAAGACTTTAAAACCAAACAAGAGTTAGAGAGCATTATAAAATATAAAATGGATAATCTTGATTACATTAAACTGAAAAGTTTCTGGACAAACAAAGCCAATGTAACCAAGATGAAGAGGGAAGTGGGAGGGGCAGACAGGTAGCATGGCAAGTAGGAGCACCGGCCCCAGAATTGGGATGACCTGGGATCAAATCCGGGCTCAGACACTTAGCACACACCCAGAAATACCTGGCCATGTAACCTTGAGCAAATTACTCAACCCCAATTGCTTTAAAAAAAAGAGGGAAGTGGGAAATTGGGAAAGAATTTTTACAACTAGTGTCTCTGATAAAGGCTTCATTTCTAAAATATACATAGAATTGAGTCAAACGTAAAAGAATATGTCATTCCCCAATTGATAAATGGTCAAAGGATATGAGCAAGCAATTTCCAAAGGCAGAAATTAAAGATATCTATAAGCATATGAAAAAAATGCTCTACAACACTATTGATTAGACAAATGCAAATCAAAACAACCCTGAAGTACTACATCTCACCAGTCAGATTGGTTAAGATGACAAAACAGGACAATGACAAATACTGGAGAGGATGTGGAAAAATTGGAAAATTAATACATTGTTGGTAGAGTTGTGAACTGATTCAACCATTCTGGAGAGCAATTTGGAACCATGTCCAAAGGGCTATAAGTAATTTCATACCATTTGACCCAACAGCATCACCTCTAGGGCTGTGTCCCAAAGAGATCATAGAAGTGGGAGGAAGACCCAGGTGTACAAAAATATTTATCGCAGCTCTTTTTGTGGTGGCAAAGAATTTTAAATTAATGGGATGCACATCAATTGGGGAATGGCTAAAAACGTTTTGGTATATGAATGTAATGGAAGACTATTGTGCTATAAGAAATGAGGAGCAGACGAACTTCATATTTATCTGGAGATACTTATACAAACTGATGCAGAGTGAGAAAAACAGAACCAGGAGAAATTTGTACACAATTACAGACATAACATACGTGTGATGACCAACTTTGATAGAGTAGACTCTTCTCAGCAATGCAAGGTTATAAGACAACTCCAAAAGTCTCATAATGGAAGGAGATGTCTACATTCAGAAAAAGAACTATAAAGAACAAAGTCTGAAGGCAGACTGAACCAAACTATCTGCTCTCTTTCTTTTTCTTGTTTGGTTTTGTTTCCTCTTTCCCATTGTTCATTCCATCGCTTACAATCCTTCTTTACAACTTGACTAATGTTTAATGTGAGAGGATTTGCAGATCCTAAACTTGACTATATGCCACCATGGCAAGGGGTTGGGGGTGGGGAGGGAAGGAAAGAGAGAGGGAAAAGTTTGAAACTCAAGGGATTGTAGAACTGGATCTTGAAAATTAAAAGTAAACAAACAAATTAATAAAGAAAAAGCAGTTATAACATCTCTTTTTCTGGTAGCAAAGAATTAGAATTTGAGATGATGCCCATCAATTAGGGAATGATTGAACAAATTTTGGTATATGAATGTCATGGAATACTATTGTAATATAAGAAATGATGAGCAGGTGGATTTCAGAAAAACCTGGAATGACTTACATGAATTGATGCTGAGTGAAGTGAGCTAAATGAGCAGAACATATAGCACAGTAATACTATATGATGATCAAGTGTGATTGACTTAGCTCTTCTCAGCAATACAATGACCCAAAACAATTCCAAAAGATTCATGATGGAAAATGTTCTCCATATCCAGAGAAAGAATTATGGAATTTGATTGAAGGATACATTTTCACTTTTTTGTTGTTGTTTTTTCTGGCTTTTCCAATTTTTCTGTTACTTCTTTCACAACATGACTAAAATAGAAATGTTTCTATGATTACATATGTTTAACCTATATCATATTGCTTCACATATTGAGGAGGGAGGAATAAAAATTTGGAACTCAAAATCTTATAAAAATCTATGTTGATAATTACCTTTACATGTAATTAGAAAAAATAAAATATTATTTACAAAAAAAGCAATAAGCTAGACACTCTATGCTCTCTTGTGATGCCTGTTTTCTCCTTCATCACCTGCTTCTCCTCCTGTGGATATACACACTTATACATACATTTGTATGTATATGTACACACAGGCACATGCATCCACATATTGTATACATATGCGGATACATGTATATAATGTTTGTGTATATATATGAATATACATTCATATACATATCCCTTTCATACTTTCATATAGCCCTTTTACATATCCTCCCTCCTTGTCTTTTTTACTTCTCTCTCCTTAAGCATTCAGCATTAGATAGATAGATAGATAGATAGATAGATAGATAGATAGATAGATAGATAGATGATAGATAGATAGACAGATAGATAGATAGATAATATGCCTATATATGTGTGTATATCCTTTTGCCTTTTCTTCCTCCTTTTCTTTTTTACTTCTCTTTCCCTTAAATGTTCAATTCTTTTCCTGATGTTGACTTATCCTTCAATTATTTTCGTTTTTGTTCTTTGCTGCTGACAGTTCATCAGTCAAATTTTTATGGTAATAGCTTGTCCCCAAGATTTTTAATTGAAAAGACTGGGAAGACAGCTGTTCTTACTGCTATTCTCATTGTTGTTTTAGTCATTACCAAATAGCAAAAGACCAACCAGACGGGAAATATCAAACAGAATTGTCCTGAGACCTTTCTCGTCAGGGGGGGAAAGACAAGAGATTCTGAAGGGGAAATCAGACAGCTCTAACAAAATACAGACCCAGTGACCTTACCCCAAGGTGATCAAAGGAAATAGGTTTGGGCAAACATTGCCTTTAACCTTTGCAGCCGCCAAATAAATCCAGGTAAGCATCATTATGAAATCAAGTATTTTGATGCATTTGAAATTAAGGTGTGGTTAGAGAAGACAGGAAAAAAGAGGAAAATATTAAATCTGTTATGCAAATTATAATGTTCAGATCATACTGGTGGCAATATGTATTAATTGAATATTATTATTTTTGAAATGTCATTATGCATTTAATATAGGACTCCTAAAACGGTAAGAAGCTGTGGGCATAGATTAGAGAAAGTCTGAGCCAATTGCTGCCATTGACTATGGGCAGGCCTTTCTCCAAAGCTGTCAATCAGCCTGTCAAGGAGGAAACAATCCTGGACAGTTTACCTATTTAGTCCAATTAATTAGCTGTGGAATGTTCTTGGTATTACAATGGAAATTAATTAGGAGAATGATAGATAAGCCAGTACACATTGCTATCAGAGAAAATGAACAGCAGTGCTTCACACATGTTAGATGATTAGAGGGACAGAGCCTAAACCTGTCGCCACAGGCTTGGGTTAAGGTGACATTCATTGTAACTAACCTGAGACACTGAGGCACAGTGTCAAGCTGAGTTATATCAGGCTGTGCCTAAAGAGCTAGCTATATCTTTCCTACAATTCCCAGATACTCTGCACAGGAAATTAGATAAAAAAAGAATTATTGAAAAAAACACCACTCATTCCTTTATAAATGCTTAATGGCTTCATAACAATTAGAGGGAATGGGGTGATTATCACTGAAAAATATCATGCAGACACATTAATTTTCTATGAAAATATTGATAAAATATTAACTTTTTCTATAATCAGCCTAACTGCAAACAAACAAAATGCTGAGGCTGAATTTGTAGGTTTCAGATTATTTTAAGTAAAATATATGCTCCAGTATGTTTCTAGGAATAGGTGTAAGCACATTTCAAAGGCTTTCTTTTGGGGAGGAGTACATGATCACAAGCAGCTAAGTGGCACACTAAGTGGATAGAGTGCCAGACCTGGAATAAGGAAGACTTATCTGCATGAGTTCAAATCTGTCATCAAACACTTACTAGGTGTGTCCTTTAGTAAGTCATTTAATTCTATTTGCCTCAGTTTCCTCACCTGTGAAATGAGCTGGAGAAGGAAATAGCAAACAATTCCATTATCTTTGCCAAGAAAACTGCAAATTTGGTCATGAAGAGTTAGTTATGACTGAAAACTACTGAACCCCTATATGATCATGAAATGAAGGGCCTAATTCAAATTCTATGTATTTCAGGTGTCAAAATTTGTTCTGGAAACCTCAGTAGAATCTGAAATTCTATTCCAGTTTCTTTTATAGTAGGGGAAAAAATTAATGTGGTTTACTTTCACTAGTTTGACTATAGCACAAGTGAAATCATATCCCCTGATGTGAAATAATGATGCATGATGAAGGCCTTATGCAATATAGTTAGCCTTAGAGGAGTATATTAATCAAAGTTTCAAATTAGAACATCATATAATGCTCTGGCTACCCTTTTCTACCTGTTTTTAGCTGAATTTACTTTATACAAAACACTTTTTAGAGTTAGCATGGCATAATATATTGTGTGCTGAGTTTAGTCAGAAAGACCTAGGTTTGACTGTCACCTTACTAGCAGATGTTTGTTACTAGCAGATGTTACTTACTAGCAGATGTTTGACTAAGATATTTTTTCCACCTTGGGAAAATAACAAATCATGTGGGTTGAGTAGTAATGATCCTAGTACAAAGAACAGGCATCAGTGAAGGATAAAGGAAGGGAACAACAATGAAGAAAGAAATGGAAGACCAAGCAGAGGACAGACCAACAGAGTCCTGGGAAAAGAGTTGGTCTTTCACTCTCCTCCCTTCATCCCCAGCTACTGCTGGTTCTTATTCTTTCCTAGATCTCCTTCATTCTTCTAAATAACCACACAAGGTAAAGGTCCATTGACTGTGAGGAAAAAGAAGAATTGCAGTATCCAGACACCTTTCTTTCCCCCTCCCCAAGAAGTATACTCTTCCCAGTCAATGCTTGTGGTAAAACCCAGAGGTCCTCCATACTTCTGGTACTATATATTTTTTACATACCTTCATACTTAGAGTAGGCTATTTGCAATAAGTTTAGGAGGCAATTCTTTACAGTGAAAAAATCACAATGATGATGTAACAGATAAATGACTTAATAATTGATTATACCTTATTGAGGATAAGACCTGGGAAGGACCACAGAAATCACCCAGTTCAAACAAGGATGAGGAAAGAGTACAAAGAAATGTATCTTCATACACACACACACACACACACACACACACACCATATTGTGTTTGTGAGCATGTATGTTTTACTTTTCTAGATTCCTGTACTCACCCCCATTATAGAATAATTCCCACTGTTAATTTTCTTCAGAAGGGACCATGACCTGGATCACCATGGAATCTCAGGGAATAGAGCCAACTCATTATATTCATAGCCATATGTTCCTAAAGGTAAATGTAAGGTCCCAAGTGAGTCATCTTCCAGGTTTTACTTTCTCTGTTCCTACATATCCAAATACTCATCAGGTCTTATCTATTCTACCTGCATAAGACATCTCACATCTATTCCCTTCTCATTACTTTTGTGGTCACTACCTAATTCAGACTCCTATCACCTCTCTTCTAGACTAAACTGTTAGCCTACTAATTGGTTTCCCTAACCTTCTCCTTTTTCCAATTCATCCTCCATACTTCTGAGAAAAAGATATTCCTAATGCACAAGTATGATCAACCTACTTCTCTATTTAAAAAAGCTCTAGGTATTCTATTATTGCCTTTAACATCAAATAAAAAGGATTTTCTTTGGAATTGAAAGCCTTTCTAAATTTCGTTCTAGCTCATTTTCTTGATTTATCAAAATTACTCTCCTTCAAAAAGACCAGCCAAACTGCTCTGTTTCCTGTTCCTTACATGCTCTTTTTTCTTTAACTTTTTACACAATATTTTATTTTTTTCAATTACAGGTAAAGAAAGTTTTCAACATTCACTTTTATAAGATTTTGAGTTCCCAACGTTTTTCTCCCTCCCTCTCACTGCTCCCTCCTCCCCAAAATGTAAAGCAATCTGATGTAGGTTATACATGTACAAACATATTAAACATATTTCCATATTAGTCATGATGGAAAGAAAAATCAGAACAAAAGGAAAAACCAAAAGAAAGAAAAAACAAAACAAAAAAGGTGAAAAGAGTATACTCTGATTTGCATTCAAACTCCATAGTTCTTTCTCTGGATGTGGATAGCATTTTCCAACATAAGTCTTTTGGAATTGTCTTATATCATTGTATTGCTAAGAAGAGTCAAGTTTATCAAAGTTAATCATCGCACAATGTGGCTGTTACTGCACAGAATGTTCTCCTGGTTCTGCTCGCTTCATTCGGCATCAATTCATATAAGTCTTTCCAGGTTTTTCTGAAATCTGCCTGGTCATCATTTCTTATAGCAAAATAGTATTCCATTATTTTCATATGCCACAACTAGTTCAGTCATTGCCCATTTGATGGCATCTCCTCAATTTCCAGTTCCTAGACACCACAAAAACAACAACAAAAAAAGCTGCTATATGGTTTTTTGTTGTTGTTTTGTCTTTTGTTTTTGTTTTTTTGCACATATGGCCCCTTTTACCGTTTTTAGAATTTCTTTGGAATACAGAACTAGAAGTGATATTGCTGGATCAAAGTGTACACACAATTTTATAGATCTTTGGGTATAGTTCCAAATTGCTCCCCAGAATGATTGGATCAGTTCACAACTCTACCAACAATGCATTAGTGTTATAATTTTCTTACTTCTTCTACAACACGCAGCATTCTCTTTTTTCTGTAATATTAGCCAATCTAATAGGTATGAGGTGGAACCTCAGAGGTACTTTAATTTGCATTTTTAATCAATAGTGATTTAGAGTATTTTTATATGCTTGTAGATAGCTTTGACTTCTACATCTGGAAACTTCCTGTTTGTATCCTTTGACAATTGGAAAATGACTGGTATTCTCATAAATTCAACACAGTTCTCTACATTTTTTTTAGAAATGAGGACTTTATCAGAAACACTGACAGTAAAAATTGTTTCCTAGCTTTCTGCTTCCCTTCTAAACTTAATTGCATTTGGATTTGTTTGTGCAAAATCTTTTTAATTTAATGTAATCAAATTATCCATTTTGCATTTCAGAATTTTCTCTATCTCTTGTTTGGTCATAAATTCTTCCCTTCTCCATAGATCTGACAGGTAAACTCTTCTTTGCTCTCTTAATTTCCTTATGATATAGTCCTTTGTGTCTAAATCCTATCCCCATTTCAACCTTATCTTGATATACAGTGTAAGATGTTGGTCTATGCCTAGTTTCTGCCATACTGTTTTCCAGTTTTCCCAGCAGATTTTGTCACATAGTGAGGTCTTATCCCAGAAGCTGGAGTCTTCGGGTTTATCAAACAGTAGATTGCTATAGTCAATGACTACTATGTCTTATGTATCTAATCTATTCCACTAATCCACCAGTCTATTTCTTAACCAGTACCAAATAATTTTGATGATTGTTTCTTTATAATATAGTTTTAGATCTGGTCTGTCCAGGCCACCTTCCTTTGCTTTTTCCCCCAAGTAATTCCCTTGATACCCGTGTTTCCCCGATAATAAGACACTGTCTTATTATTTTTTTGGACAGAAAAACACCAGAGGGCTTATTTTCAGGGGAGGGCTTATTTTAATGAACATTGACAGCAATGACATGTGACTCCTCTACAATTGCTTTCTTATACTCAACAGTATAGCTCTTCCTTTTTGTACTCATGTCTGGGGGTCAAAACAGACAGAATAATAAAATTATGACCATCAGTCCTTCTTTTCACTCCGTCATGCCCCCTGAGTTCTTCTTTTTATCCTCCATCATGCCCCCTCACTCCAGCTTACATACTGGGTTTTTATGTTGTCCTGCCTCAGCTCTCCTCCGCGGCACTGCTCTCAATGGCACCAGCAAGCAAATCACTGGGGAAGAACAGGATGACGCGCTCACTGCTGCAGCTCTGATTGGATGCAGCTCAGAGCATATGCATTTCACCCGGGGGGGGGGATGGTGCATACAGAGGGTACCATAATGTAGCGTGTAGTGCAGGGGATCACCTTCACTACAGTAGCAATCTCAATAGGGCTTATTTTCGCGGGAGGGCTTATTTTAGAGGAATCTTACACAGTAAGGGGAGGGCTTATTTTCGGGATAGGTCTTATTATCGGGGAATCACGGTATTATTGACCTTTTGTTCATCCAGATGAATTTTGTTATTATTTTTTTCTAACTTGATCAAATAATTTTTTGATTGGCATGGCACTGAATAAGTAAATTAATTTAGGAAAATAAATATCATTTTTTGTTATATTAGCCCAGCCTACCCATGAGCAATTAATATATTTCCAATTATTTAGCTCTGACTTTGTCTGAAAAGTGTTTTGTAATTGTCTTCATATAGTTCTTAGAATTGACTTGGCAGATGGACTACCAAATATTTTATGTTGTCTACAACTATTTTAAATGAAATTTCCCTTCCTATCTCTTACTGTTGGGCTTCGTTGATAATATATAGAAATGTTGATGACTCATGTAGGTTTGTTCTATATACTGCAACTTTGCTAAAGTTCATTTTTTTAACTAGTTTTTTATTTGATTCTTCACATTCCTCTAAATCAACAAGCATATCATGAAGAGATGCAAGAAGAGATAGTTTTGTTTCTTCATTTTCTTTATGATCTCTTTAGGATAAGGACCTAGGACTGGTATTGCTGAGTCAAAGGTTATGAACAATTTTTTGTAGCACTTTGGGCATAGTTCCAAATTGCTCTCAAGAATGGTCGGATCAGTTCACAATGCCAACAACAATGCATTAGTGTTCCAATTTTCCCACATCTTCTATAGCATCTATAATTTTCCTGTTTTGTCTGACAGGTATGATGTGGTACTTCAGAGTTGTTCTGATTTGCATTTCTCTAGCCAATAGTAATTTAGAGCAATTTTTCATATGACTATAGATAGCTTTAATATCTTCCTCTGAAAACTGCCTGTTAATATCCTTTTTCCCCTTATGAATTGGGGAATGACTTGTATTCTTGCAAATTTTACTCAGTTCTCAATATATTTTCAAAATGAGGCCTTTATCAGAGGCACTAGTTATAAAAATTCTTTCTCAGTTTTCTGCTTCCCTCCTAATCTCAGGTGCATTGTCTTTGTGCAAAACCACTTCAATATAATGCAATCAAAATTATTCATTTTGTATTTCTTATTGTTCTCTATTTCTTGCTTTGTCTTACATTCCTCTGTTCTCCATAAATCTTACAGGTAAACTATTCCTTGCTCTCCTAATTTGCTTGTAGCATAAGTCTTTATATCTAAACTGTGTACCCATTTAGACTTTATTTTGGTATACAGTGTCAGAGCTTGGTCAACGTCCAGTTTTTGCCATACTATTTTCCAGGTTTCTCAACAGTTTTTTTTGTCAGATAGTGAGTTTTTTTTTTTAATTTTTTTAAATTAAACTACCCATTTTCAGCTTTTGGCATTCACTTCTATAAGTTTTGAATTTTCTCCCTCTCCTTCCCCACAATTGTTTGCAATCCAATAAGTAGCCTTTATACCTGGAGCATGTACCTATTTGGACTCTATTCTGGTAAACTGTGTCCAGTTTCCATCATATTATTTTCAGGTTTTCCCATAAGGTTTTGTTAAATACTAAATTCTTATCCCAAAAGCTGGTGCTCTGGGGTTTATCAAAGAGTAGGTTACTTTATCATTAACTTCTATGTCTTGTGTACCTACCGTGTTTCCCCGATAATAAGACACTGTCTTATTATTTTTTTCGGACAGAAAAACACCAGAGGGTTTATTTTCAGGGGAGGGCTTATTTTAATGAACATTGACAGCAATGACATGTGACTCCTCTACAATTGCTTTCTTATACTCAACAGTATAGCTCTTCCTTTTTATACTCATGTCTGGGGGTCAAAACAGACAGAATAATAAAATTATGACCATCAGTCCTTCTTTTCACTCCATCATGCCCCCTGAGTTCTTCTTTTTTCCTCCATCATGCCCTTTTTATCCTTCATCATGCCCCCTCACTCCCGCTTACATACCAGGTTTTTATGTTGTCCTGCCTCAGCTCTCCTACGCAGCACTGCTCTCAATGGCACCAGCAAGCAAATCACTGGGGAAGAACAGGATGACACACTCACTGCTGCAGCTCTGATTGGATGCAGCTCGGAGTGTGTGCATTTCACCGGGGGGGGCGGGGATGGTGCATACAGAGGGTACCGTAATGTAGCGTGTAGCGCAGGGGATCACCTACACTACAGTAGCAATCTCAATAGGGCTTATTTTCAGGGGAGGGCTTATTTTAGAGGAATCTTACACAGTAAGGGGAGGGCTTATTTTTGGGATAGGGCTTATTATCACGGAAACATGGTAACTTATTCCACTGATCCACCACTCTATTTCTTAGCCAGTACTAAGTAGTTTTGATAATTGCTGCTTTATAATACAATTTAAGATCTGATATGGTCAGTCCACCTTCCCTAGCATTTCTTTTCATTAATTCCCTTGATATTCTGTACCTTTTTTTCTTCAGATGAATTTCGTTCATTATTTTTTCTAGCTCTATAGAAATATTTTTGGTAATTTGATTGTTATGGTACTGAATAGGTAAATTAATTTAGGTAGAATTGTCATTTTTATTACATTAGCTCAGCCTAACCACTAGCAACAATGATTTTTTTTTCCATTTATTTAGATCTGACTTTATTTGTGTGAAAAGTGTTTTGTAACTGTGTTCATATAGTTCTTGGGTTTGTTTTGGCAGGTAGCCTCTGAAGCATTTTGTACTGTCTGTGGTAACTTTAAATGGATTTTCTCTTTCTATCTCTTACTGTTGGACTTTTTTTTACTAATATATAGAAATGTCAATGATTTATATAGGTTTATTTTATATCCTGCAACTTTGCTAAAGTTATTTACTATTTCAAGTATTTTTTTTACTTAATTCTATAGGATTCTTTATATCATCATATCATCTGCAAAGAGTGATAGTTTTGTTTCTTTTCTGCCTGCTCTAATTTCTTCAATTTCTTTTTCTTCTCTTATTGCTAAAGCTAATGTTTCTAGTGCCATATTGAATAACAGTGGTGATAATGAACATCCTTGTTCCACCCCCAATCTTATTGAAAATGCTTCTAGCTTAATTCCATTAAATATAATGCTTGCTGATGGCATTAGGTGAATGCTACTTATCATTTTAAGGAAGGTTCCACTTATTCCTATGCTCTCTAGTGTTTTTAATAGGAATGGGTGTTGGATTTTTTCAAAAACTGTTTGTTGTTTTTCTTTTCTGCATCTATTGAGATGATCATATGGTTCAATTCTAACTTTTAAGGAGCTGTTTTTTCAGTGGATATTTCCCCCAATTTTGTGTGCAGGGGCTGGCACTTTGCTCACTGTACTGGGATGGATGGGCCCAGTTGTGTCTATTGCTGCCTGGTTTCTGGGGATGGCAATTTGCCTTCTGGGTTGGGACTGAGATCTCACAGCTACCCACCAGTGGGTTCACCTCTAGCCATGGAGGTCTTCCCAGTCCTGGCCTCTATTCATTGAGCTCCTTCCAGTCCTCTTCCTCTGATCAAGGAAGTAAGGCTGTGGTGGTAAAGGAGATTGAGACCCGAGATGGTAAACGGGTGTCTGAAACATCAGACATTCTACCCAAGTAAGAGGTTGTCTTGAATCATCACAGCCCACCCCTTTCTTGTCCTCCTAAGAATCCCCAGGATGCCCAAGGGAAGAGTAGGGGTGGGGGAAGAGATTGAGGAGATCTACATCACAGGTCCCAGCCACACCTTCTTTTTTGCCTTACCTGGGTTCCTTGCTTTTGCCAATATCCTTGAAACAATTTGTGCTTTCAGAAATAAATGCAATTCACCCTTTCAATAAAACAAAGATGTTATTTTCTTCAGTCAGGTTGTTGACTTTTTCATGATTTTCTTCCATCACTCTTATTTCTCTTCCCAATTTTTCCTCCACTTCTCTTATTTGATTTTCAAAATCCTTCTTAAGCTCCTCTATGGACTGTAACCAATTCATATTTTTCTTGGAAGCTTTTGGTGCAGAAGTTCTGACTTTGTTGTCGTCCTGCCATTCCATGCTTTGATCCTTTTTGTCCCCCCCAAAAAAAGGAATCCAAAGTTGGATTGCTGTGCTTGCTTTGCTTCCTTTGCTTGCTCATGTTGCCACTCAATTACTTGACTTTTGAGCTTTTTGCCACAGTAGAACTCTGCTTCCAGAGAGGAGGGATTTGTTCAACTTGCTGGAGTTTTTGTAGCTGCCTGAGCTATTAGTTGAGTGCCCTTTCAGAAGCCTCCACAGGCTCTGGCACCTGGTCACACTCCCCAGGACCTCCGCCGAAGACAGCAATCCAGATTCAAGCTGCTTAAAGGAAGAGTGATTACCCCTCAGAATTGTTGCTTGGTCCCCCTACAATCTGCAGCGCAGTAGCTCTGAAGCAGCCACATGATGGTGGCCACCATGCCCCACCTGCTTCTTCCTCCAGGGGGTAGAGGCCAGATCACACTCTCAGACCACCTGTTGCCAAAGTCTACACTGACTTTTTGCTTTCCCTTTGGCATTTATAGTTTGATAATTTTGAAAACAGCCTCAGCTACTGTTTATCCAGTCTCCCTTAAATCCTTCCAGCTGTGCTGGTTGGGGGCCACCCTGAGGATAAAACTGTGGACTCATGAGGGGCTGGGCTCTCCTCCCAGCACACTGTGATGGACCCTTCCTGCTGGGCTTCCAGGCTCCCTTCAGTGGTAGATTTGTTTCTCTTGATCACTTTGTGGTACTGTAGCTCTAAAATTTGTTTAGAGTCATATTTTATAGGTATTTGAGGTGGTTATGGTGAAAGCACATGGAGTTTTCCTGCTTCTATGACACCATCTTATTTACCTCCTTTTAAATACAAATACTTGGAAGGTCTTTGATAAAATTGGCATCTTTCTCTTAAAAATGTATTGCTTATGAAATGAAGAGATTCCTACGAAATGCAAAGGAAAGAAAAATTCTTATGACTACTCATTGAAATCATGGTAGAAATTGTTTAAACAAATAATTAGCTTTGGAAATAGACATTTAAACAAGTTAATTAATGGACTTAGAAACTTTCCCTGATGTGGACATTTGTTTGCATACTGGCTAGGGCCTAACATATGTTAATTATAAAATAGGCCTTTTTATCCTTTGCAAGGAAGGGCAGGCTTGGTTAATATTTCTAGAAGCCAGAAAGCAAATTCACTTACTTTTCCCATTGCTATTCCACATTAATTTTTTTTCTATTGTAAAAGAATGAAAGCCTGGATTAAATAGGTGAATTTTTATTAGTTAACCAAGTCTTTGTTTTTGTACTATGCTTATCAGAAAATCAATTAATATTGTGGAAACACAATCAGGATAACACAGGATCTGGCAGCTTCTACATTGAGGCATTAAAAGGCTTGGAATATGATATTCCAGAAGTCAAAGGATCTGTGATTAAAAACAAGAATCACGTACCAACAAAACTAAGTATCATGTTTCAGGGGAAAATATGATCATTCAATAAAATAGAGGACTTTCAAGCATTCTTGATGAAAAAAACAGAGTTGAATAGAAAATTTGACATTGATATACAAGAAGCAAGAGAAACATGAGAAGGGAAACAGGGAAAATAAATCATAAGGAACTTATGAAAGTTGAACTATTTACATTCCTACATAGAAAAATGATAATTATAACTTATAAAACTTTTTTTTATGTATGAGGATATTTGAAGGGAATATAAATGTGTGTATGTGTGTGTATATTATATATATATATACACACACACATATATATATATGTATGTGTGTATAAATATATATGTCTATGTAGGAGGGTATATGCATATATGAATACATATGTGAGTGTGTATATATGCATACAGGTATACATCATAGAAAGAGGGCATAAGATCAATTGAATAAGAAGAGATGATACTTAAAAGGTGAAATTGAGAGGTGAGTGAGGAATATAATGATAGGAGATGGGGAGAGACAGAATCGGGCAAATTATCTCCTATATAAGAAGAAAGGGAAAAATGATACAATGGAGGGGAAGAACAGGAAGGTATAAGGGAATCAGTCAAACTTACACTTATTGAATTTGGCTTTAGGGAGGGAATGACATACACACTAAATAGGGTATCTCACACTACAGGAGAGTAGGGGTGAAGGGGATGAGAGGGGGATGACAGAGGGGAGGGCAGGTTGGGAGCTGAGGGTAGTTAGAAGCACACACTTTTGAAAAGGGATAGGATCAAAATGGAAAATAAACAAGTGGGGGCAGGATAGGATGGAGGGAAATATAATCAGTCTTTCACAATATATAAACTATGGAAATGTTTTGCATAGCTACACATGTAAAAACTATATTGAATTGCTTATCTTCCCAGTAAGGGTGGGTGACAAGGGAGGAAGGGGAAGAATCTGGAATTCAAAGTTTTAAAATCAAATTTTTAAAAAACATGTATTATCTTTTTTTACATGGAACTAGAAAATAAGATGTACAGGCACTGGAGTATGGAGATCCATCTTGCCCTACTGGAAAGTCGGAGGGGTATGGGGGAAGATATGGGAGAAAGCAGATTAGGGGAGGGAGAATACAGTGGGATCGCTGTTTTGGGGTGGTGGTTATGAGAAAGATGGGGAGAGAATTTGTAACTCAAATTTTTTTTGGAAATGAATGATGTAAACTAAAAACAAACAAAATTTAATTGTTAAAAGAAGGTAAATAATTTCATAATATAAGCAAATAATTTACTTTAACAACATAAATGTAAAGATTTTTCCCCTTGGTATTTCATCCAGTCCCATAACTTCACCTATTACCTCTATTGGACAACCTCCTTGCTTGAACAATATCTCTAATCTCAAACTCTATTACAAGCTCTAGGCCCCCATTTCCAATTTCCTGTTTATTATCTATCTATTTTCCCTACTAGCATCTCAAAAAAGCATATCAAAAACCTCCTAAAAATCCTATCTTCATACTCTCATTTAGTTGGGTCTTACACAATTCTCTCACTTATCTTCTTATCTATCTATCACTTATCACTCAATTATCTCAAGAGATAAATTCTTGGACATGGATAAGAATTGGGGGGAGGCATTAATTTCCTTACAGAGAATTTGAAAGTTGTAATTGCTCTCAATTCCCTGTTGTTTTTGAAAAGGACCACTGACATCACAAGGTAACGTCTTGATTTGAAAGTGAATTGAATTTAAATAAGGCAGAGTTGCACAAATGCATCACCCTCACTCTCTCTTTCAGAGTCATTGAAATCCAATGGCAAGACAAAAGTCAAGGCAGCTGGTGAAAGCTCAGGACACAGCAGATGATCTATAGTGTCTGAACCAAGCTCAAAGTGCTTCGCAGCACGTGCTTTAGCTGGTTCATGACTGTTAGGACAAATTGCTCTCATCTGCCCATTCTGATGGGGAAATCTTCACATGCTTGGGGTAGACATCCCCCTCTCAATTCCCTACTGAATAGTCCACATTTCATCCCAGTGATGCATTCAAGTCCCCTCTAAAAATTTTCCTACTCTACATTATCCACTTTATATGTGCTACATATAAACATTATCTAGCCCAACTAAACTAATTGCCATTATCTGACTATGCCATATAAGTTACTGCTTCCATGGCTTTGATTGCGGTGTTCCTTCAACCTTGAAGGCCACTCCTCAATCTCCATTTAGAATGAGAAACTGTACTGATTCTTAAATGCAGCTTAAAAATCTCTTTCATGAGTCTTCCCTTAATTCTTTTGTACAGAACTAAAGTTTTTTGACTCTGAAGTTTTATGAGAGTTTTTTTTTAATACTTTTCCTGTATTTATCCTTTTCTGCCATGCATTATAACAGAATCTCAGGTCTAGAATGGCATGATGTTTCAGGGGCAATTTAGCCCTACTACCTTATTTAACAGATGAAGAAATAATGTCCATCAGCATTTATGAGATCATAGATCTAGGGTAGAAGAATCCTCAGAAATCATTTAGTCAAGCAGTCTCATCTCACAGAAGAGGTAACCAAAGCCTAATGAAGTTAAGTTACAGGAAAAACAGATACTAAGTGTCAAAATTGGGATTTGAACCCAAGTCCTGTGGCTTTTAGAACCAGTGCTCTTCTCATTGTATTATCATGCCTCCTGTATTATCATGCCTAGTGTATGTGCCTTATCTATCTTTTCACAATATGAACTTTTTTGGAGGGGGACAGGGTGTGGAGATGTAAGAAACATGTCCTATTAATTTCGTGTCCTACACATTACTTTGCACATAACAGGCATTCAATAAATATTGGTCTAATGAAGGAAGTTAGATTTAGGAATCATGAAATTGGAGGGAAAATTTGAAGGAAGAACTCTGTCAGGTTTCCTGTATGTATCATCCCAAGAAGCATGGGCAAAAAATGAATTGGAGAGAAAAAAACGCTATGAACCATGATGAAGATGATTAAAGAGAGTACAGAGCAGCTGTCAAAGCAAATATCTAGCAACATTAATAACTTTATAGCTCACCATGAGCCTGTCTCAAATATTTCCAAGAAAACAGGAGCCTTGCTGTTGCACAGTGTAAGTGAGACTAATTATCAAGGATAGACCCAGAATTTTGCTCATCAGGTACCATGAGCCGCTGATGTTTTTTTCCAAGTTTCACCCGAGTGGAAAAACATGTGTGATTTAGAGAGAAAAAAAGCAAAACCAATAAAACAAAGACATGACCACTTTCTTTCCATTTGTAATTTGGGGGAAGAGCTTATAAAACACAAGATCTGCAGGGTTTTCAACCTTTTATCAAATTTGGGTGAGTAAATTTGATTCAGATTAAATCCTTGAACTGCAGATGCTTATATAAGGTTTGTGCATGTTTTAAGTCTGTTCAATTGAGGATTTCAAAACTCATTAGAATGGATGCTATACAAGTATTCTAAAAGGTACACTAAAACTCAAGTATTTTAGTGAATTTATTGATTTCTTCAGATCTAATGCTTGGTTCCATTCCTAATCTAGAAACAAACAAAAGTTTATTCAAAATGTTTTAGAGCCTCCTACCTGGATTTGGAGCAGCTGGGTGGTGCAGTAGATAGAAAGCCAGGCCTGGGGCCAGGAAGATTCCTCTTCCTGACTTCAAATCTATACTCAGACACTTACTATCTATGACCCTGAGCAAGTCATTTTACCCTGCATTCCTCACTTTCTACCTCTGTAATATGAACTGGAGAAGAGAAATGGAAAAGCACTCCAGCATTTTTGCCAAGAAACTCCCAAATGGAGTCACAAAGCGTCAGATACAACTGAAAAATGACTGAAGAACAACAACTAAATCTAGACTTAGTTCCAAACTAAAGGGATAATGATCCCAACCTGCGTTAATTTTTAGAATATAGTGTCAGTTAAGGGACGTATTGCTGCCCTTTGTGTGAATATCATTCTATGAACTATTAACGGGGAGATGGAAAGGAAATATCAACCCTGTACCCAGGGACAAGTTGAAGAAAGACAATGAAAAATGAATATATATGAAACAATATATAGGATTTGAAGTGGTATTGGTGGAAACAACTGGGATGTGTGCCCCACCCTTTTATTCTTTTCCTTCTCTTCCCCTGCAACCCACTTCCCAGAACCATTTTGTAGTAATAAAGCATGAAAAAAGTAACTAAAAAAAGGAAGGAAAAGGAATAAGGAGTAAACTTATAGAAAGGGAGGGTAAACTTTTTTTCTTTTTTAAAGAAGATGAAGATGGAAGGGAAAAGGTGGAATAGTATTCCAGAATGGATACATTGGAAGTTGTGTTAACAGTCAAAGGAACAAAATCCCAATTCGCCTGACCACAAAAACTATGAGTATGTTGCCTGTTTAAATTGAGCTCCTTTCATTCCTACTAAATCAACCCAGAAGATTTGTGCCATGAGTACAAATATTTTCATAAATGATCATTTAGGAAAGAAACAGTACCATTCAATTTTACTTAAATTATCCCATTCAGCTATTACAAAACTGTAGTTACAAGAGCATTTAAGATGTCTTAGCAGACTCTAGGGCTAGAACAAGCTTGCACAACCTGCTGCCCACTGGCAGCTTATAGATAGTTGACAGATTGTATAGACCTGGCCTAGGCCATTATGGAGAAGTCCTTCTTGAGATAGAACATCTGACCCTGATGTTGAGGATTTAGACCATTTTATCAGGATTATGATGGATTACAGTTGTCCTATATGTGGATGGAGTTTGTATCAGTCACATACAGAAATTGAAGAGGTAGGAGTCAAGAAAGTAAGATCTAGGAATAGGAGACTGATTACTTTGATTGAGAGTAATCTAAAGAGCTGATTCTGGAGTTAGATCAGCTGTATATATTGATCCTGGTGGGGATTGTTCCACAACACCTATCAGGTCCATCTCTCCTATCTATTCTCTTTCTCACAGTCCTTGTACAGATAGATCACTTCATTCCCCATACCCAGAGCTACTGCAGTTTTCACCTTGATTCTAATCCCTCTCCTATCTCACCTAAATAGTGCCACCAAACTAATCTTCTTTATTCATTAGCATGTCAATACTCAGCTCAGAATTGATCAGAGTCTTCCTGTAGTTTACAGGATTATTTGGAATTTGATTCTTTGGGCACCATTTTCTTTTTTTATCTTTAAAATTAGGAATTTGTGCTATACTATCTCTGATGTCCCTTCTAGCTCCCAATCCCAAAAGCTGTTTGCAGCCCTCCACAATCTGTTACCACCTTGTCTTTCCAACTTTGTTTCATACCATGCCTCTCTATTTACTCTATATATCAGAAAAAAGCTCTGTCTCATATAGATATAGACATATGATTGATATATATTAATATAATTTTGCATTTTTCTCCTGTGCTCCCTAGGCATGGAATGCTGCTTTTCTTTTCTCCCTTTGTCTACTACATTCCCACCCATCTTTAAAGCCCAATTCAAAGGGCAAAATTCAGCTAGGTGGCAAAGTGGATAGAGTACTGGACCTGGAGTCAAGGAAATTTGAGTTCAAATCAGGTTTTATATACATATTAGCTGTGTGACCCTAGGTAAATCACTTAACCTCAGTCTGCCTCAGTTTTCTCAGTTGTAAAATAGGAGTCATAATAGTACCTCCCTCCCGGGGTTGTTATAAGGATCAAAAGAGATAATACTTATAAAGAGCTTATGACAGTGCCTGGCACATAGTAAGATGCTTGATAAATTTTTATTTCCTCGCTCACCCCCTTCCCTATTCTGCTTGTAAAGTTTCTTTAGAAAATACATAACATTTTATTCTGTGCCTTTCTAAAGCATTTTATCATACTATATTATGCATTATAATTTTTCTTTTGTTTGTGTTAGCCTTTACCTAGGCAGTAAACTCCTAAGTACAAGAAGGAAGGAAGGAATTTTATGTAAACTTTCTGCCACTTTCATTGGCCTAATCCAAGGTTATTCTAAACTATAGGTGTCTAATGAATGTACATTGAATTGAATTGAATTAAAAGCACAAAGCAGGGCAATAATTAGTCATTAATAAGGCAGAATCATTTACTAATCTGTCACTAAATTGCTACCTATTTGAACACTGTTTTTGGAAGATTTGTATTGTAATGAGGCAACAAAGACCGTCCTCACATTGGAGAACTACAAAAAAGGGTATCACACAAGGTAGGAAGTCAAGTGTCCTACTGGAGTAAACAACAATAATAACAAACATGATGAACGACAGTCACATATTGATGGTTTTATGGTATTGCTTTTCCCTCTTTTTCACTCATTGGTAGAGGGGATCATTTGATGGAGAGGAGAGGAGGGAGGAAAATATTCTGAAATGAAAATTATTTTTAAAAAATCAATAATATGTTTAAGATAAAAGAAAATTAGTGACCTTAATAGATAATAGTTTCAAGAATAACTCCTACAGAAATAATAAATCATTTTCTTTTGACTAAGCTCTAATCAATATTATTTGTGTGATTTTTTTTTTGATGCTTATCATGTATGTTGGATATCAATTTTTCTATTAATGGAAGTATATAAAATAGAGAAGCATAAGATATCTATACGTTCTATCCATCTACATGAAAAAGTATGGTTTCTCTCATTCCTTTTTCCTGATATATGCTTTCCAAAATATTGCTCAGCATTTGTACTTTTCCCCAAGTTTGCCTTGAAGAAATAGAGTTTCAAAATGTATGGTGACTTAGAGCAGCATTATGGATTTTTTAAAAACAATTTCCCTCATATTCTCCACAACATACATAAATATGGTATATTTTGCAATGATTTTAATGATAATATTTTTGGAAATACTTAAAATGAATATCTGCACAAGTATTCATAATAAGTATATGTGAGAAGTTGGGGCAGTGGTAGAGTAGACAGCATTTGGGGATTGAACTCCCAAGACCTGGATTCAAATGCTGCCTCAGATATTCTCTGTGCAATCCTGAGATAATCATGCGTGCTCTCTGAACCTCAGTTTTGTCATCTATGACTTACGGATAATAATAGTACCCTTCACTGGGTTGTCTGAGGGAAAAAATAGAGAATGTATGCTTTGTAAACACTTTGAAAACTTAAAGTACTAATAAGTATAAGCCATCATCATCATCTTCTGCAACATCATCACTGTTGTTGTTACATGGTCAGTGTGGCATAATGGATACGAAGCTAAACTTCTGGTGCCTGGTAAATAGTAGAAACGTAATAAATTCCTAGTAACCTCACTTGACCTCTAACACATACACACTCTGTAATCCTGGGCAAGTTATTTAACCTCTTAGTGTCCTAGGCAACTCTCTAAGATTGTAAATGACAGAGAATTTGCAAGGCCATAGCGATATAGTTAGTTTCTTACACAGAGATTCCTCACATTGACAAAAATCACAAATCCAGACACACACACACACATATATATATGCATGTTTATATATACATATATGGGTATGTGTATATTGCTATACATGTGTATGCATACATACACACATACATACATAATGAGGCAGTTCAGGAGTATAGGTGGATAATATTTTGGACTTAAAGTCAGGAAGAACTGAGTGAGAATCTTGCCTCTGACACTTAACTGGTTATGTGAACCTCAAGATATCATATAAACTCCCAGTCTCACTTTCTTCATATGTTATGGAGATCAAAAGTTAGAGCATAGAATACTTTGCAAAATTTAAAAGAGTGTTGTCATCATCATCATATGTTTATAAAGTATTATTTATAAAATAAAAGTAGGTGGTCACCTGGAAAGGACCTTCTAAGATCTCTTTGATGTCTGTGAATGTCTGAATCCTATAATATATACAAGTACTAGGATACCTCCTTGCCATTTTTTGTTGGCACATGTGGTGACAGTAAAATCCTGTTCTGCTGTGGTTGGTTTGTCTGTTTATCTGATTATCTGTTCATCTGTCTAAAAAAAAAGATATGAGGAAAACAAAGCACATCAGTTAACATATCACAGAGTATAAAAATGGTTCTGAGAAAACTAAACAGAACAAATATTTTGGTCCTTACCCAATTTAGAAATGTTCTTTGTAGGGGCAGCTAGGTGTTGAAGTGAGTAAAGTGCTGGCCCCAGAGTCAGGAGCACCTGAGTTCAGTTCAGGCTTTAGACACTTAACACCCACACAAAAAAAAAACTAGCCATGTAACCTTGGGCAAGTTACTTAACCCCAATTGCCCTACAAAAGGCAAAAAAAAAAAAAAAAAAAGAAATGTTCTTCATAGAAACTAAAATACAGGAAAAATCATGTAGGGGGTGAGGGGCTGGGTTTAGCAAACACATTAACAATGAACAGCATGCTTTGAGACTCAAAAATGGTTCATATATAGTTAAAGGCTACTCAGAAGCCATATTGGCAACCAGCCCTAATATAACTGGTTTGAAAAGTTCTGATATTTACTGAAGCTTGAAAGATAAATTGTACATTATTGATTTTTTAGTAAAACTACTATAAAAAAATGGAGTGAGAGAGAACATTACACCCTACAGAATTTAAAGAGATTCAGGACATTGGACAGTAAATTATCAATTCAAGAGATCTCTGTCTAACATGCAGACTAAAGAGGTTAAGACAGTTGTAGATTAGTTTCAAGTAAACTCCCTCAGGTCTGGTTGACTCTCTAGAGAGTGTGGTAGACACTCTCAACCAAATATACAGAAACTTTCTTTGTAGACAAAACCATAAACCCCCAAAAATATACATAGAAAAACACACACATGTACACACACACACACAAAGTGAGTTCATGTTGGAAAATTATGTAGGGCTTTCAACTTAATTTTTTAATCATTATTTTTAATGAAATGTCTCAGGAGGATATGGCTATAATTTGTATTTTCATATACACAAAATCCTTCATTGAAATAAAGACAAAATGTAAAGTTTTCAATTTCTATCACAATTCTTTGGGGACAGACAGTTTAAGAGAGTTAAGAAATTAGCATTCATCCCTGGCCTCCTCCAGCTTATTCTCTGAGGTTACATTCAATTTACACAATGCAGCTATTCCCATGTTGTTTCACACATTGGAATAAAACTCTATGAGGGCACAGAGAATGATTTTTGCCTTTCTCTTTGTCCCCACCCCTAAGTACATTGCCTAGTACATAGCATCTGCTTAATAAAGCCTTACCAACTGAATGACTGATTTGTTGTAAAGCCTCAAGAACTGAGTTTGGGCACTGTATGGAAGAGAAGGAGAAATACCTCAAGGCAATAGAAAGCAATCCCAATATTTATTATTGAAGTTTCAAAATATTTTTCATTTATTTTTCTAAAAGAATAAGCCATCTGATAAGCAATCTGTTGCCCCATTTACAGAAACAGAAGATATATCAAGGTGCTGATAATCACAAACTAAAATTCTACTCCCAGGATTCTTAATCTTTCAAATTAGAGGTACTCTGATGATTTCTCTCCACTTTCTCAAGGCTGCACAATTCCAACATATTCAGTACATATATGACCTATTAGGTAAGACTAAGTTAAAGATGTTCATTTGACTGAAGGAAAATAAGTGGAAAAAGATGACTTTTTATTTTTTTTACCTCCTCACTTTGGGGGGACAAAAGGTGGGGTATGGAAATTCACCTCTTAGAATCTTGCTTTCTTCAACAATGAATTAATTGCTAATCATTCTCTAGAGGGAAAAGTGTGTTATTCAGTGTCAGCTAGCTTTGGAATAATTAAAGCAAACAAAAGTTTAGGGACCAGAAAAAGACATATAGTTCTCTTGTTTAAGGAAGGATCACTCCTGAATGTACTACTAATCTACCTAATATATTTATGGTATACTTTGGGGTAAAAAGGGATTAGGTGGGAGGGATTAAAGAGATTTGGCAAGCATTCTATATACTGGGGAGCTTCTAATAAGATTATAATAAAAAGGATGCCTTATGCATAGACTTAAGTAAGTCCAGAGACTCTAATGAGATCATGTATTCCATCTCCAAAGGTAAGTGATGCCAATTTGGTAAGGTAGGAATATTCTTGGGCTCTGATTAACTTCAAAATTTTGACAGAGCCTATATTATTAGTTAGAATGTCACTGTCTGAATATTTCTGATGGGGCAGGAAAGTGTGAGTGTGTGTGTGTGTGTGTGTGTGTTTTAATACTGAAAGTTCAATGGTGATATAGGATTGGTTTTCCATATTACTTCCCTAACTTCCTTTCTCAAATGCCCATCCAAAAGAAAACAAAACAGCAGTAGCAAAGACAACAACAAAACACCCTAAGATCTGAAATTAAATGTTGATGATGTTTGATTTACCTCTTTTCAAATATAAAGGTTTTATTTATTTATTTTTTAATGAATGTGGAGTTGCATGCAAAGCCTATTTCTTCTGTTCATATGGTGTGGGATGCCTAGAGCCATAGGATATGGGGATTATTAGATATGCCTTTCCAAGGAGGAAACAGACAAAAATGGTCTGCCTGAAGTTACAGTTTATAGATTGGGAAAAGGCACAGACAATTAAGAGATGGAGATACTTAGGGCAAATTACTTGCAATCAAGCTGCAGCTAAATGAGCTTCTTGATGAGGAAGCCAAATTTATGTTGTTTCAAACCAGGAAGAAATGTTAAAGGAGTTGAAAGGTGAGCAAAATGTTAGCACAACTGGATCCAGATAGGTTGATAAGTTATAAAAGCCACTAAAATCACTGCTTTGGGGAAAATACACACACACACACACACACACACAAACACACAAAGGAGTATGCTGATAAGATTAGATAATTTCTATCTTTTCAAGTATGAGTCTGACCCCTCCTGTTAAACAGTCATTAGGACTTTGGAACTTGATGTGATCATTTCTGTGTTTTGCTTTCAAGCCTCTTATTTACCACTAAGATTTCATTTGAGAAGAAACCCTTGTTTAAACAATAAACAAACGCAGTGTCCCTCTTCTTCCCTTGCCCACCTGGAATTATCTCTTGGCAGGAATTGTCTCTCCTCGTGAATTCTGAAAGGATCTATTTCATAATGAATGCAGAACCTCTTACAAAGAATGGAAGACATGTGAAGGCTTCAAATAGGAAATTTCACATTTTTGTTTCTTTGTTGCTCTCTATATATTTTTGCATTCAGCTTTGTATGCATCAATTTCACTGAAAGCAGGCCATTGTCTACCTATATCTGTCTGAATGGATTGACTTTAAAGACTTTGTAATTTTGAAAAGGCATCAAGGAAGACTATCCTTCATCCACATTTCTGTTACTCTTGAATGTTAGGCATAACGAGGTAGACAAAAGGAAGGTATAATAGGGATTCTTATTGGCAGTCAGTCAGTACAAGTATATGTAGAAAGAGATAATATTCTGCTGACATTTTCCCTTATCTTGATTCCCTCTATCCTTTCATGCATAAAGTTTTGCATGAACAGCATTTGAAAAACAAAATTAACAACTCTTGTCTGAAATGGACCAAAAAAAAAAAAACATTCCTTTTAGGAAAAGAGAAAGCAGTATCCAATATGCAAGAATCGACAAGGGCTTTGAAGAAAATATACACATTTAGAAGAGTAAATGAGAATGTTAAGCCTTCTAAGAAGCATAGGTTGTTTTTTTTTTTCCTGTGTTAATGTATTAACATCACAACCCAGACCTATACTACCCAAGGAGACAGACCCCTAGAGAATGTGCACAATTCTGAATAAGTAACATTTTCCCTATTACTCCTCTCAATTCAGTAAATCTCCCTCCACAATTGGCCATCCTACAGGCCAATGGCCAAAAAAAAAAAAAACCCTTCTTTGCTAGTAGTCTAACTCTTAGCACTTTTTTATTTCTTTTTTTTTCTTCCCAGTAAGTTACATTTTATAGAATTTTAGAGTTGTAAGGGATTTTAGACCTCGCCCAGTCATATAACCCTTTCATGACACATAAATCCTATCTGTAGCTGGCAATAAGATGAAAGGTGGAAGTCAGAGGATCCAAGCTTAAATCCCCAGTTCTCCCAAAATACAACCTGTATGGGATTGAGCAGCTCAATTAATCTCATCCATCTTCAGTTTCTTTATCCATAAAATGAGAGAATTGGACTATAGGATCTCTGAGTTCTCTTCCAGTAGTCAATCTGTAACCCAATAATATTCCAAAAAGAAACCTCTAACCTTCCCCCAGAACACCTCCACCGATAGGGAATCCATTCGTCTATAAAGCAGCCCCTTCTATAGTTTGACATAAATCTAGCTTTTAGGAATTTCTTTCTAATATTTAACTCAAATATACCTCCCTGTCATTTATAATTTCTAAGGTCTAGACAAGTGTGCCTAGTCTCTATTCCATATGATATCACTTCAAACAATAAATAATAATAATGATAATAATAATTATAATAATAATGACAATATTTCTATATCACTTAAAGATCTGCAAAGAGCTTTACAAATGTCATGTTTTATCCTCACAACAACAATGGGAGCTAGGTGCAAGTATTTTCTCCATCTTAGATATGAGGAAACTGAGGCAGACAGTGGTTAAGTGACTTGTCCAGGGTCCCAGAGCTAGTGAGACTAGAATTGAGTTTTGGTGAAAAACAGTTAAATTAACCCTAACTGGTCCCTTTAAGTCTATCTCTGCTCAGATTAAATACTCTCAGTTTTTTATATGACTTTGTTTTCAATCACCTCTCCATTCTGGGTGACCTCTTGTGGACATGCTTCAACTTGTGGATGTCACTTGAAGTTAACACCCAAACAAGAACACAATGCTCCAGATATGTTTCCAAACAGCACAGAGCACAATGGGACTCTGGTCTCATTCATTCTAAATACTTAGTGTAGCTTAATAGAGCAATATCATTATTATTTTGATTGTCACATTATTCTATTAAACTATATTGAATATACCATTATTTCAGATCTGCTGGTATTTTTACATGAACTTCTCTCTAATAGTTTACATAGTGCTTTTATATCTGAGGTTTTGAGCCTAAATTGGAATTAACATTTATTCCTATTCAATTTCATCTGCTAAGATTTGAGCTCTTGCTCAAATTTCCTGATAAAATTTGGTTCCCAAATATTTTATCCAGTTATTGTTTTCAACATTTTCAAATCCACAAATCTAAAGTACATTAAATTTTTCTATAATTGCATTAATGAAAAGCATTTAATAGATCATGTCCAAGGAGAGAAATTCAACTTGAGGCCTTATTTCAGGTTGGCCTCCATTAATCGATATTCTTTAGTCATGATCATAGATGTAGTGTCGAATCTACCTGTTGGTCCTACAACTCTCCATATTGTCCATAAGGATATTGTAAGAGACTATCAAATCTTATCTTGAAAGCCATGTGTATAGGAGTTTGAGAACTAACTGGCTTCTTAGGATTTGTAGTTCACATGGATAAGCATTACTCTCTCAGCTCTGAGAGCAGTTTGAAAATATTGTGATCTTTGAGCCAGAAGGCAGAATTGTCATATCCTAGATTTGAAACTTCAGAGAGTCTATGAGAGGCAGTCTGCCAGAAAAGAGTAGGGACTTTGATAATTGACCTTCAGCAGGAGGTGAACTTCCCAAATTCTATATAGGTCTTAATAATCTAAGCAAAACAAAAACAAATAAGAATCAATAGCACAGCAAAAAAGAGGCAAAAGTTAAAAATGAAAGGAAGCTCATCAGTTCTCCACTGTTTATGCACAATGGAAAGGTAAAAGCAACTTACCATTATGTATGCAATTTAGGGCTGACAGTATAGGAACAACTCATACCTATCAATGCATGCAATAAAATTTTATTGACTATTCCACAATATATACATCAAACCCTTCTAGAAATAAGGTATCAAACAAACCACCTAATTCCTAAAGGTCCTATGTTTCTCTCTGCCTAGCCAGAGGTTACATGTCACCTTCCAAGGTGACATTTTAGCAAGTCTCCATCAAGCAGCACTGCTCTTCAGTGAACAAAGGATGCTAACATTCCCAAGTATGGGAACACAGAAATCTGTCTATTCATGACCTAGGAGTAAGGTGATGACTATGTCCTACAATAGTCTTATGTGGTTTTTGCTAAGGTATTTAGAAAATAAATCTAAGTTTTGGTTGGTTTCAAAGCTCATATGATTCAAAACTAATATTTATTGGCTATTTATGATATTTGGGACACACATATGATTAGCAGTTGTTTACCAGATAAGAGTACACATACACATACACACACACACACAGAGTCAGTGGTTGTTTACCAATCCTAGGAAATATACACATATCATCTGTAGTTGCTTACCAAATTTAAAATGTATACACATCATTAGGTTTCTTTTTCTAAATTTGGTGCATATATATCATTTCCATTCAAATCCTTATCTATTTTCTTTTTCTTTCTTAGAGAAACAATTTTTGTAACAGCTACTTAGTTTCAAAATGGAGTTTCTCATTTCAAGTTAACCTACTTGTTTCTACTACATTCCACCTTCTGGATAGTATCTATTCTTGTAGCTATCTAGGATGATATGCAACTAAGATTACATAGGATGATATGCAACTAAGATTACGATAATCATTTAAACTATTAATGTAGCAATTCCAAGCGTGCTGTGCTTCTACTTTTTGGATTGGAACAAACACTATATACAAATATTAATAAAATATCAAACATTCAAATATCAATAAGTTCTTGATAGTCCAGGAGAGTTTTCAGTTTAGGTTTTTCCAAGTATCTTTCATAGCAGGTCTTCTATAGACCAAGAATACTACCAATCGGGGCGGCCAGGTGGCTCAGCGAGTAAGAGCACCGGCTCCAGTGTCGGGATGACCTGGATCAAATCTGGGCTCAGATACTCAGCACCACACCCAGAAATAACTGGCCATGTAACCTTCAGCAAGTTACTTAACCCCAATTGCTTTAAAAAAAAAAAAAGAATACTACCAATCTAGAAGAAAATGTTGCATTGGTTTTTAATGTTCTATTCTTTCTGATGTCCTAAAGTTCTTTGTCTAGCAATAATAATCATATAATCCTTCCTAGATACTTAATTTCCTATGCCACCATTTAGTGACACCTAAGCAATTATTGCTGTATTTTGGTAAGATTCTGTTGTGTTTCAAGTCAAAAAGTTGTACCCTCTCTACTTCCAATGGAGGTGTATAGGAAAGGATAAGCATGTATGTCCTCTTCACTTTCAAGTCAAATGCATAGTAAATGGCATTTTGCACTAAGCCATGATATTTTGTATCACTGTGTATCCATTTTATCACTAGAGTGACAGAGGAACAGTTGGGTATCGAAAACCCAATCAGTTTAAAAGGGAAATAACTCAGCATATCTCTACATGAGAGCTGTCTTGAGGTGACCTGATATAATTTATCAGGTCCATCTGGTTTCTTGATGAAATTAAATCATGATTGGGGGAGGGGAGGCGTGTTCCACTACCTATTGAGTCATTCAGTAGTGTTTTATTATGTTGCCAATTATCTGAATCAAAGGTTTTGCAATCATGAGATGATTTTCCCAATGTCTATTATATAGTTGGCTTACTTTGGTTTTAACAACTGTCTCCTAATTGGTAGCCTTTGTTTCCCCTAAGGGTTTCTTAATTTGAGTCTCAAGTATTCCATTAAATCTGTCATCCCCACTGCTTGAATATTATATGCTGAATAATAGCTTCACAAAACTTGTTGGATTTTAGACCAGTCCTTAACCTTGTAAGAATTGAAGAGTGATACTTGCTTGCTCTTAATCTTTACAGAGTAACCAAAATAGACTATTAACAAACTTAATCCTTCTGTAGTAGAGTCAGCATTTGTTTATATTCAGTGAGGTACGTAGACTAATCTTGTACATGTACAAATCATTGCTACACAGCACACTGTCGTATTAAGTTTTCATTAAGTCGACCAATGTAATCTACTTGCCAGACTGCTTCTGGAGTCGAATCTTTAGTAATATATTCAAGTAACAGTTTCAGTAATGGCCCAGCTTTTTGGCAAATGGGGAAGAGAAGCATAGTGTATAGTATTACTACTTGCCCTTTTCTTAGTCTCATCTTTTTTTAATCTAAGACTTGGTGGGCTTTTTGTCCAAGTATCTAATTTTCTCGTGGACTCATTTCACTATGTTTCTATATGATTCTTTTCACTATCCTTCTTTGTCTTTATTATTGCTAATGGGATCTTGCCCCTCATTCTACTCTGTCTCATCTGACTTCCTTTAGTATGAGTTGAAATATATCCAGTCTAAATCAAATCGTCACACTCATATTACCTATTTCTTTCCCTAATTCCTTGCCTCCTATGTCATTGTTGGCCACTTTCCAATTATTTTTACATGTTTTATTTGACCTTATAGCTAAATATCAAGGTTATTTATTTTCCTTTTGCTTCTTCTGATATATCACCCATAGTTCAACATGTTTTGCAGAGTTTACATCTTTTTCAACCATCCGGTGCCCAGTTGATGGACTGAAAGTGAGGATCACCACTTCATGCCCAGTGCAGGAGTTACCCAGGAAGAAGGCAACCCTTTTGTCTATCAATCTTTTGTCTTGCCAAATTGCAGACCACTTAGCAAAGGATTTGCTTATGTAATGATATCTCATTCTGAGAACTTAGATGGCATGTCAGCAGTATGCACTACTATCTCTTCATGAGAATGAATTATTTTTGTTCCCTTGGTATTTGCTCTATTGGTTTAAACACATTTCCACTTAAACACTAAGATATGGCTAGCCTGACGTGATTATCAGAGATGGTTTTAGCCCATGATAGTATAGTAATTCATGGTCACTTGGAGAAGAAAGCTTTGTCTGAATTTATCATTTGCACCAACCTTTTAAAGAAGTGATAGCAATTCCATCAAAGATGTTTATTCTTTCTTTCAATGTCACTTGTATGTCTGCCTAATAATGGAGAGGTATAAACATAAATTTAAGTTATGGCAGAGTTAAATCTATACTTGAAAGTGAAGAACTTTATTTTTATCTGAAGACTCTAAAATGTTATAATTTTGCCAATTACTGTCCATCTAATATTAACTTCATGAAGTAGAAGAGCAAGAGACTACCCACTCTCAAAGGGATGTTATATTCCCCTAGGTGAAAAAATATGCTAATTGTTTTTAAATTAAATTTTATGTTTATTTTTAGTTTACATCATTCATTTCCACAAGATTTTGAGTTACAAATTTTTCTTCCTGTCTTTCCCCTACCCACCACCACAAAACAGCAATGACACTATATAGCACCACCCCCAATCTGCTCTCTTCAATATCCTCCCCCTTTCCCCCTAGGACTTTCCAGTAGGGCAAGATGGATCTTAATACCCCAGTGCCTATATACCTGTATGTCTTATTTTCCAGTTGCTTGTAAATAATAATAATAATAATTTGTTTTAAAGGTCTGATTTTAAAACATTGAATTATAGATTCTTTCCCTTCCTCCATCATCACCCACCTTTACTGGGAAGATAGGCAATTCAATATAGGTTTTACATGTGTAGCTATGAAAACATTTCCATAGTGTGTATATTGTGAAAGACTGACTATATCCCCCTCCATCCTATCCCACCCCACCCCCCACTTATTCTATTCTGCACTTTAACCCTGACCCTTTTCAAAACTGTGTGCTTCTAACTTTCCTCCCCCAAACCTGCTCTCCCTTCCATCAACCCCCATCTCATCTCCTTTCCCCCTACTCTCCTGTAGGGTGAGATACCCTATTTAGTGTGTAAGTCTTTCCCTCCCTAAGCCAAATTCAATGAGAGTAAGGTTGGCCCATTCCCTTTTACTTTCCTGTTCTTCCCCTCCATTGTAACAGTTTTCCCTTCCCTCTTCTATATGAGATAATTCACCCCATTCTGTCTCTTCCCATCTCCTCTCATTATATTCCTCTCTCCCCTATCAAATTCACCTTTTAAGTATCATCCCTTCCTATTCAATTCCTGTGTCCTCTGTCTATGCATACCTGTGCACATATATACACATACTCATATATGTATTAATATGCACATAAACCCTCCTATATAGACACATATACGTATGTATCCAATTATTGTTTTTCCTTCTAGGAATGTAAATAGTTCAACTTTGATAAGTTCCTTATGATTTTGTTTCCCTGTTTAACTTCTTGTGCTTCTCTTTCTTCTTGTATCTGAATGCCAAATTTTCTATTCAACTCTGATTTTCTTAGTAAGAATGCTTGAAAGTCCTCTATTTCATTGAAAGACTATATTTTCCCCTGAAATATGATATTCAATTTTGCTGGGCAGGTAATTCTTGGTTTTAATCCCAGCTCCTTTGCCCTCCAGAATATTATATTCCAAGCCCTTCAATCCCTAAATGCAGAAGCTTCCAGGTCCTGTGTTATCCTGATTGTGTTACCACAATATTAGAATTGTTTCTTCCTGGCTGCTTGTAATATTTTCTCCTAGATCTGGGAACTCTGAAACCCAGCTATAATCTTCCTAGTAATTTTCTTTTTGAGATCTTTTTTTCAGGAGGTGATCAGTGGATTCTCTCAAGCTCTATTTTGCCCTCTGGTTCTAAAACATCAGGGCAATTTTCTTTGAGAATTTCTTGAACGATGATTCTAGGTTCTTTTTGGATCATGGCTTTCAGTTAGTCCAATAATTTTTAAACTATCTCTCCTGGATCTCTTTTCCAGGTCAGTGGTATTTCCAATGAGATATTTTGCATTCCCTTCTATGTTTTAATTTGTTTGGATCTGTTTAATAGTATCTTGATTTCTCATAAAGTCACTAGCTTCCATTTGCTCCAATCTAATTCTAAAGCAATTACTCTCTTCATTGAGCTTTTGATATTCTTTTTCCATCTGGCAAATTCAGCTTTTTAAGGCATTCTTTTCCTCATTGGCTTTTTGAGCCTCTTTTGCCATTTGAGTTAGTCTATTTTTTTAAGGTGTTATTTTCTTCAGCCAGGTTGTTGACTCTTTGCATGATTTTCTGCCATCATTCTCATTTCTCTTCCCAATTTTTCCTCCACTTTTTTTATTTGGTTTTCAAAATCCTTCTTAAGCTCCTCTATGGACTGTTACCAATTCATATTTTTCTTGTAAGCTTTTGGTGCAGGATTTCTGACTTTGTTGTCTTCCTGCCATTCCATTATTTCATGCTTTTTGTCCCCCAAAAAGGAATCCAAAGTTGGATTGCTGTGCTTGCTTTGCTTCCTTTGCTTGCTCATGTTGCTATTCAATAACTTGACTTTTGACCTTTTTGCCACAGTAGAACTCTGCTTCCAGAGAGGAGAGCTTTGTCCCAAATTGCTGTGGTTTTTGCAGCTGCTGGAGCTATTAGTTGGCTGCCCTCTCTGAAGGCTCAACATACTCTGGCTAACTGGTCACATACCCCAGGACCCCTACCCTAGGCAGTAGTCCATATCCAAGCAGGTTAAAGAAAGAGGGATTACCCCCTCAGAATGGTTGCTTGGTCCCCCTACAATCTGCAGACCAGGAGCTCTGAAGTAGCCACATGGAGGCAGTGGCTTGGCTGCCATGCCTCAGCCACTTCTCCCTCCAGGGGGCAGAGTCCCTACTGCACTCCCAGATTCCCTGTTCCCAAAGTCTACACTGACCTCTCACTTTGTCTTCAAAATTTATGGGTTGATAATTCTGGAAACTGCCACAGCTTCTGGTGATCTACCCTCCCCACGTAGCTGTGGCTGGTTGGCCTGCCCTGAGGCTAAAACCAGGCACTCAAGAGGGGCTGGGCTCTGTTTCCTGCGTTCTGTGATGAACCCTTTCTGTCCATCTGCTGGGCTTTCTTCAGCAAGGAATTTGTCTCTCTCTGTCCCTTTGTGTGTTCTGTTGCCCTACAGTATGTTTAGAGTCATTTTTATAGGTATTTGAGGTGGTTATGGGGGAAGCACAGGGAGTTTTCCTGCTTCTGGACCACCATCTTGGCTCTACCCCTATGCTAATTGTTTTAACTGGGTTTGGCTTGTTAAATCAGTTGGACAAAGGTTATATGGAAAAGAGAGTGATAAAGATTGCTAACTGGAAAATTGAGCCATCCATGGTGACAGGCAGAACTACTAGTCTTGGGGTGGCTAGGTGGAGCACTGAATAGACCACCAGCCCTGGAGTCAGGAGGACCTGAGTTCAAATCCGGCCTCAGACACTTAATGCTTAACTAGTTGTGTGACTTTGGGCAAGTCACTTAACCCCAATTGCCTCTCCAAAAAGCAAAAAAAAAAAAAAAAAAAAAAAGAAGAACTACTAGTCTTTCACAAGCACACTCAGCTTACATTTCTTTGATCTAATAGTTTAGTCACCCTATTATTTTTAAAGAAATTTCAAAGGAAGATTTACAATAGCTATATTTCCTATTGACTAGAGGAACTGTGGTATTATGAATCAATAACAGTGCATTTAAAGCTCACCATGCACACAACGCTAAGTATTAAAGATACAAAGAAAGGCAAAAGACCGACCATCTCAAGTTGTCACTGGCTTCTGCTTAAATTGGCTGCTGACATGTCCGTAGAAGAATTGTAGTAGGCCTCAGGTGCTACAGGAATCAATCAGGTAACTAAAAATCTAAAGGACTCAGATTGTCAAGACTTGATAAAAAATTGCACATTTGGCATGTCAGATAACATAGGAAAGGAGTTTGTGCATAAATTATATCACCAGAATAAAGTCCAATGCAACTGAATAAACATTGATCTGTAGGAAAGTAACAGAATACCACTTCATGCTTATTTAACTAAAGCAACTTACCGCTGTCAATGTGGGTAGAAGAACATAGAAATGTGATCCAGGACCCAGCTTCAATAGGGAATTGGACTAGATCAGAAGTTCTTAGCTACTGTTATTTCATGGGTCTCTTTGGTTATATGAACAAATTTATAGACTTCTTTTCAGAATAATGTTTTTTTTAAATAAATGCAATGTAATGCATAGGGCAATAAAGAAAATCAATCATATTGTAATAAAAATGTATTTTTATTTTCTCTATACAAGTTCATAACTTTCAGGTTAAGAATTGCACTAAATACTCTTGTAAATACGTTCCAAATCTAAATCCTCGAGTCCCCTGTTTCTAATGTGACTTGGAGATAAATCATTTTACCTCCTGGGCTTCAGCTATCTCATAGGAAAAATCAGCATATTAACCTTGTGTGGCATAGAAGAAATATACTGGATTCAAAAAAAGTTTTGTGTTTGACTCTGGATTCCGGTATGAGTGACTTTGATCAAATCCCTCAGTATTTAAATTTCTCTTCTCTAAAATGAGGGAGTAGGACCACTTGACCCCTAGAATCCTTTCTAGCTCCAGAGTCATGACACTATGTTTCAATTCCTTCTAGCTGTAAAAATCTAAGATATATATTTTTTAATTTCCACAAAGTCCTATGTTTATAGTGCTCAGATCTCTGGCTTCTTCTCAGAGAAGACAACTCTTTACATATATGGGGTGAGTGAAGAACATCAGCTGTTTGTGTTTCTTCACTGAGTAGTCTGAATAGTGAAGACTATGTGGGAGGTGAGACAGAAGCCTTCTTGGGCTCTTCCCAGAAGCCTAGGGGAGGTTGTACCTTTTCTGACTCTTTACCATTCTTCATTCTTATGTGTTGGCAGATGGAATAGGCTTTTCTTAGCATGATCCCTGCTGTTCTTGGGGGAATCCTCCAACAAGGTTTCCCTAAATGTTGGGACCTGTTCCCACAAAGAATTCCATATAACTTGTGAGGATGGGGTAAGTAAAGATTAATTGCTTTACAGACATAGCCTTGTTAATTAAGTCGTTCAAACAATCCAAGGACTGTGTGCACTGCAGTCCTTCTCTGCATTACATGAAATTAGGTACTAAATGGCTAACTCACCTTCATTCCCAATCAGTTTAGATGAAATCAATCACTTGAGGGACATCTCATTATGAGGAATGTCACTACAAGAAACACACATCACAGTTCCCACTGTTCTGTTTCACATTTAAAGCCCTTCACAATCTGGCTCCAGCCTACCTTCCCAGACTTATCCATTACTACCCTTCATGTACTCTAGGTTTATGCAGTAGTCTTTATATGCAATATTCTATCTCCCCAATATTACAGAGCCATGCCTGAAATACATTTCCTCCTAACATCCTCCCCTTGGAATCCCTAGCTTCCTTCAAAGACCAACTCAAGAGTTACCTACTAATGATGCCTTTTCTCCTTCCTGGGTCTGCTAGTAATTCCCCACCCCATCTCAACACAACATCTTAGCAAAAACAAATAACTTTTATTTATTTTGTATAAATTCTGTATTTTTGTTATCTGAATGTGCTGTGTTTCCCCTAATATCCTGTGAACTACTTGAGGGCAGAGAATGTTGTTGTTTTTTTTTTCTTTTTGTATCCCCGGGCCTGAGCATAGCTCCTAGCATGTTGTAAGTACATAATAAATATTTATTGATAGACAGTTGGATTCAGAGTTAACCCTTAGAACAATTGTGAAGTTAAATTCGACTTCTGTACAAATACAAAAAAAAAACTGTATGGTCAGTTTCCATTTTCTGGACCCTTCTCTCCAACCTTTAGCATCATTCCTCTTCAAAAACCCAGGCTCCATTTTCTGTGTCAAAGATGATTATCAGTTATGACTCTACAAAATCAAGTTTGCTTTCCTGTCTTCTTTTTGCCAGTGATATTTTCATTTAAAGCCTCATACTTAATTGTGGAATGATAGCTTTCTCTATTTTAAGAATAATAGCTAACATTTAAATAGCACTTGAATGTTTCCAAACTACTTTTCCTTCCTCACATAATTTACCCTATCAATGACCCTTAGCTGTGTTTTACAGAAGAAAAAACTGATATTTGGAGAGGTTCAATGAGTTTTTCATGAGCAGACAGCAAGTATTTAGCCCAGGTTTTACTATTCCTTGATCCCTCACTGTATCAATTATGTTATCTATCTTCTTAAAGTAATTTAAAGCCCTAGGTAGTTCACAAGAGGTGTTTCACAGAATAAGAAATTACCAAAGGACACCATCCCCTTGTTGCACAAAGACAGACTTCTATTAAAAATCTATCAGAGTTGAATACTAAGGTCTCTTGAAGAAATTGGTGACATTTGAGCTGGGCCTTGAAGAAGAGGTTGGATTTCAATAATCTTGGAAAGAAACAGAAATTATATCACAGGAACCTTGCAGGAAGATGTATAACATATAGGATCATATATGTTGGAGAAAATTATATAAGAATACAGAAGTTAGAATTTAACCATATACACACACTCACATGCAACATGAGGATCAGAAATTATAAAAGAATCTCTAGTGATAAAGATATGTTTACAAAGCACCACAATGTCAACATATCTCAGACCCAATTAATCTTTGATCATGAACCTCTTCTTGATCTAGCTCCAGACTCCTTTCTTCTTCCTGCTAATTACTCTCTTCTCAATTACCTTTAATTAGAGCATCTTAGTTTTCTTGGATTCCTGTCTTCCCTCTTTTCTGAACCCCTCTTATCCAGTCGTTTGTAATATCTGTCCAATCTTTCTTGCTATTCTATTACTCAAAAATTTTCACTCACACTGTTTGTTATCAAAGAATAGACAAATTAACCTTGCATACAAGGCTCTCCACAATCCAGAATCCATGTGGATTAGTGACTTATTTTGATTGACTAAGTGAATACACACTAGCTTACTTTAATCACTATATTTTTTAACTGGCCCCAGACACCAGAGTGTGCTTTATTTTCACATTTTTTTCCAGAATATTCCCATGTTCAGGTCTTCCCCACTTCACTTTCCCTTTCTCACTCTTTCTCTGGACATAGTAGTCAAATAAATAATACGATAATTTCTGAAAGCTAATGTCAATTACCTGCCCTATGAATTAAATCATCATCTTTGTGACTACCCAAAGCAAGGCTCCTTTTCCTCTCTTACTTGCCTTGTCTTCCAATATTAGAATGTAAGCCCTTGGAGGGCAAGGTCTATTTCCCTTTTTATATTTGTATCTCCATCCCTTGAACCAATGCCTGGAACATAATATATATATTTTTTTAAGGCTCTGTTAGATTCAGTTGTTGTATTGATTAGCTTTGTTGAACTGTTTTTATTTTTTTTTCTCTTTCTTATACTTAGTTAATGATATTGACTTTTGTATTGTTAATGTTAAAGATCTTTCTTGCCCATTAATAGGCCTATGTGACCTTCTTTGAGTCTGAGTCACATGGAAGCCTGAGTCACATGAGCTTGTGGTGGGGTGAGCTTGCCAGAGAGGTAGAGCAGGAAGGGGTGGAGCAGGAAGTGGGAGTGGGACAGACCTGGAAAAGAGAGAGCAGGCAGAGCTACAAGAGTGAGAAAGCGAGAATTTTTGCCTGGGGGAACTTGTTTTGTGGGGAGGCCTGAAGGAGAGAAGGCTTGGGATGTTTTTGTTTCCTGAATTGGTGACATATATGGGTTTTGTCTTAAAAAGAACTCTTGGGGTGTTGGTGTTCCCTGCATTGGCAATATGTATAGACTGCTTTGTTACCATGATGGATTTGGCTTACTGGTGTTAGGGTAAATGTCTTAGTTTTATCTTCCAGTAAGATAGTCTGTTATCTCTTGCAATTCAAACCAGCAAATATGCCTGCATATTCATAGCAGCTGTTGTGGTTATCACATTGGTAAAATAGATTTCTAAGTAGTGGAGTAGAAGGGATATAAATGAAAATGAAAAGTATAAACAAAATATACCAGCAAGTATATGTGTGTGTGTGTGTGTATATATGTATGTATATATGTATGTATAATCCCTGTATGAGATCAAGACAGGGTAATCTGATTTGGCATTTAAATAATATAGGAATCTTAGTGGCTCAGAACTTCTGGGGAAAAGTAGATACCTATTCATATACATTTGTCAATCTAATAAAATTAAGTGGGATTTAGTTACCAAAATATTGACAAATGGTAGGAGCAGTTAATTATTAACTAAATAAATTCTGAAAGCTATCCTTATGGAGAAAATTCTACTTGGAAATCCCTTCATTCTCAGTAGAGATGTCATTTGTATTGCTCTCTTGTATTGCTCTACAGAGCTTTCAGATGACTAGATTTTTATTACAAGTATGATTTTAGAAAATCATTCTCATATAGTTTCTGCAAAGAGATGTACAGTGATGGTCAGTTTTGGCCCCAGGAGCTACTAGAGAACCCCTATTAGTTTTGCAGATATACATGCATATTCAAGATGGAATCTGATTCAGAGAATGCACATGGATCATTTACTACTAATACTCAATATTGGCTCAGGGAATACATTAGTATTTCATCATCAAAACAATGCAAACATAATGTCTGTTCATTACAAGGGGAAAATTCTTTAGTCTTCATATCACTTTTTTTTGGGGGGGGGTGGAGGGATAAAGGTTAATTTCCAGTCTTCCCCAAATGTCCATGTTTTCTCCCCAACTACAGAAGATATAACATTGTGCAAATTATTTAATAGTAATAAATTCTCACCCTATATTGTTCCCATCAGTGAAAGATGTCAAAATTAATAATTCACTTACACAGACTGATAGAAATAGATTCATTTTTTTAGAGCTGGTTTTGTTCCTGTAACACTATCATCCAGTTTCCCTCCTCTTCTTATCATGCAGTGATTTGCTACTAATCATGTTATTGCTTTGCAGTTGATTGAACTGAAAAGCAAGCTTAAGTAGCCCAGATAGAACTATAAATGGGGCTATTTAGATTCACCTGTCAAAGATCTAAAATCCATAGAGGCTTTCTCGAATTAGGGAGATATTGTTAGTATTTATAGGAATGATATGATGTGATGATTAAGCAGTTGGCATGGAATCCCATCATTATGTATTTAAGTATTGGAGGACAGCAGTGGTGGAATTCTATATTAAGGAAATAGATCATTTTTGCTTAATTGTATATTGGACCCATTGCTACTCATCTTTTTGTTGTCTCAATTAAATCCCTTGTAAGAATGATCACCAATTGTAATGTCTCCCAATGAGGTATGGCTCTATAGTTCATGCATTAAGAATGGATATGTAAAAACTGCCTGAATATTTATAGTAAAGTTAAAACAACATTAAAATGATAACTAATTTCCCCCTTGGGGAAAATATGGCAACCTCCAAATGGATCAGACTTGAAACCAGAAGATAATAATAACTTCATAAAAAAAAACTTTATGGCTAATCCTGTCTTCAAAGATGCAAGTAACAGTGGCACAGTACTTTACACATAGTGGGTATACTTAATATATGTTTGTCAAATTGAAGACTACAGAGGAATGTGAAAATCCAAAGGAGAAAAGACGTACCTATGGAATTGTATAGGGAAAGAGGGAATGAATATTTTATTTGTAGTATGCTTTGAGATTTTTTTTTCATATTCCCCTCACTCACTAAACAGTTTGAGAGAAGGAAAGATGTTATTGGTTTGGGCAAATACAACTAAGGCCTGTTTGATGGACAATATCAGGTGAAATAATGTTGACAGTGTTTTTAAAAATTATAATAATTTCAGCTAGGATACTGAATCAGTTAGAAGGTTCCCTTAGATATACGATTCTGATTCTTTAAGGAGGGAAATTACATCAAGATGTATGGTCACCATAATTAGCCCTGGGGTTTAAGAATGATAATAAATCAATCTTCAATAATGTCTTTATATAACATATAAATGCATATATTTATAAATGCACTTACATACATGTATGTGGGTTAAACACCTGTAATCTCATCAGTATAAGATCATAGGATCATAACCCTAAAGCTAGAAAAAATAATAGAAGCCATATAGTCCTAGATTTCTTAACTTGGGATCCAGAGACCTTTCAGAAAGGCAATGAACTTGACTGAAAAAAAATATATATATATTTTAACTAACCTCTTCCTGAAATTTAGCATATCCATTCATTATGAATATGAACAACAAAATAGTACTTGGAGAAGGGGTCCACACATTTCACCAGGCTGCCAAATGGATCCATCTCTCTCTCTCTCTCTCTCTCTCTTGGGCATACTATTTTAAGTGTCCTCATTGGGAGATGGGGTTCCAGCA
>NW_027187308.1:1807865-1822587 GCF_028583685.1 Petaurus breviceps papuanus | reverse complement strand
TCTCTCTCTCTCTCTCACACACACACACACACACACACACACACACAAATATTGAGGATTTCTGATCTAGTTCAAAAACCTCATTTTACAGATGATAACTTAAAACTCTGAGGTGTTATATGATTCATTCCAGATTACATCATAGGAATAATAATGAAAGGTGGGATTTAAATCCATGTTCTCATATTGCTGAGCCAGTATTTTTCCATGTTACTTTGCTATATTCTAGGAAGCTTCCACTGCTGGAACCCCATCTCCCAATGAGGACACTTAAAATAGTATGCCCAGGGCATGGCAATGTTGAGTGATCTGCTCCTATTCACACAGCCAGTATTTGTCAGAGGCAAGGCTTGAATCATGACTTCTTGATTCCAAGTCTGGACCTCTGACCTACCAAACCATACAGCTTCTTATAATGATGCGTTAAAATGTATTCCTGGGGTGGCTAGATGGTGCAATGAGTAGAGCACTGGCCCTGGAGTAAGGAGGATCTCAGTCAGATCCAACCGCAGACACATGGCATACTCAAAAAAAAAAAAAAAAACTAGCCGTGTGGTGACTTTGGGCAGTTCACTTAACCCCAATTGCCCCCTCCAAAAAAAGAAAAAAATATTCCTCACAGCAACCCTGCAAGTACATGTTACAAGCATCATTATTTTCCTTTTATATGTAAAGAAATTGAGACATTGCAAGGTTAAGCCTAAGATCACATGCCAAAAAAAAAAAAAAAATAAGAAGAATCAGAACCAGAACTTAAGCCTACTTCTATATCCAAAATCGATGCTCTTTTTTTTGTCTTTATTAATTTGTTTATTTACTTTTAGTTTACAAGATTCAATACCAAAATTCCTTGACTTTCATATTTTCTCTCCCTCCCTCTCTCCCCCGCCCATGATGGCATACAATCAAAAATAGGATTTGCAAATACTTTCACATTAGACATTAGTCAGGTTATAAGGATGGATTATATCAGGATGGAATGAAAAATGATAAACAGGAAACAAAACCAAACAAGAAAAAGAAAAAGATCAGGTAGTTTGCTTCAATCTGGATTCATACTCACTTCTTTCTATTTCTTTCTCAGGATGTAGACATCTCTCTCCATCATGGCTCTTTTGGGATAGACTTATATCACTGCATTGCTGAGAAGAGTCCAGTCTATCAAAGGTGGTCATCACACATACATTGTGTCTGTAAATGTGTACAAATTTCTCCTGACTCTACTCTTCTCACTCAGCATCATTTCACATAAGCCTCTCCAGGTAAATATGGAGTCCGTCTGCTCCTCGTTTCTTATAGCCCAATAGTATTCCATTATGTGCATATACCACAACTTGTTCAGCCATTCCCCAATTGATGGACACCCCCTTAATTGCCAATTCTTTGCCACCACAAAAAGCTGCTATAAATATTTTTGTATATATGGGTCTTCCTCACACTTCTATGAACTCTTTGGGATATAACCTAGAAGTGGTATTACTGGGTCAAAGGTTACAAAATTATTCATAGGCCTTTGGGCATGATTCTAGATTGCTCTCCAGAAAGGTTGGATCAGTTCACAGCACAACCAGCAATACATTAGTGTTCCAATTTGCCCACATCCTCTTCAGCATTTGTCATTTTCTTGTTTTGTCATCTTAGCCAATCTGAATGGTAAGATGTGGTACCTCAGAGTTGTTTTGCTTTGCATTTCTCTAATCAATAGTGATTTAGAGCATTTCTTCATATGTTTATAGATATCTTTAATTCCTTCCTCTGAAAACTGCCTGTTCATATCCTTTGACCATTTATCAATTGGGAAATGACTTGTATTCTTATAGATTTGACTCAATTCTATGTATATTTTAGAAATGAGTCCTTTATCAGAGACATAGGTTGTAAAAATTCTTTCCCAATTTCCCTCATCCCTCTTAATCTTTGTTACATTAGGGAGTCAAGATAGCAGAATAGAAACAGGACCTCAGAGCAGCTCTGGCTCTCACCACCTCCAATACATGTAAGAGGCGACTCTGAACAAACTTTGGAGCTACAGAATGCACAAAATGATACAGAGAAGCTAACCTCCCACTGAGGACAGCCCAGCATGCTGGCAGGAATCAGCCAGCACAGAGCTCTGGGAGCTGACCCCAGACCTGCCAGCCAAAGGTTTTAGCTCAGGGTGGGCCTGACCAGCAGCCGGCTGGAGGGACTCCACACCACCAACACCTGTGGTGGTCCAGAATAATCAACACATAGATGCTAATGACAAAGTGAGAGGTCAGTGCAGTATACACTGTGGGACCCAGAAGTTGGAAGTGCATCGGCTTTTGCCCCTGGGGCGAGAAGTCACTGAGGGCTGCCACACAGCTACCTCCAGGCCTGTAGAGAGTAGGGGGACCAAGCAACCAGTCTGAGGGGTTAGAGCTCTTGCTTTAATTTATGTAGATCTGGATTGTGGTCTAGGGTTGAGGTCCTGGGGTGTGTGACCAGCTTGTCAGAGTGTGAGGAAGCTTCAGAAAGGACACCCAAATAATACCTCCAGCAGGTGAGAAAGCTCCCCTGTCTGGTGGCAGAGTCCTACTGTGGCAAAAAGCCCAAAAGTCAAGTAATTGAGTGGCAACATGACCAGGCAAATAAAGCAAAGCAAACAGAAGAATCCAACATTAGACTCCTATTTTGGGGATGAAAAGGATCAAAGCATGGAACAGGAGGAAGACAGTAAAGTCAGAACTCCTGCACAAAAAGCTTCAAAGGAAAATATGAGCTGGTTACAGGCCATAGAGGACCTTAAGAATCAGATAAGAGAATGGGGGGGGGGGGAAGGGAATTGGGAAGAGAAATGAGAACAATGCAAGAAAATTATGGAGTGAGAGTTAACAGCCTGACTGAAGAAAATAACACCTTAAAGAATAGACTAACTCAAATGGCAAAAGAGGCTCAAAAAGGCAATGAGTCGAAGAATGCCTTAAAAATCTGAATTTGCCAGATAGAAAAAAGAATATCAAAAGCTCCATGAGGATAATCATTGCTTCAGAATTAGATTGGAACAAATGGAAGCTAAAGACTTTATGAGAAATCAAGATGCTGTTAAACAGATCCAAAAATATGAAAGAAGAGAAGGCAATGGGAAATATCTCATGGGAAAAACCACTGACCTGGAACATAGATCCAGAAGAGATCATTTTAAAATTATGGGACTACCTGGAAGACATGATGAAAGAAAAAACCTAGAAATCATCCTCCAAGACATTCTGAAGGAAAACAGCCCTGATGTTTTAGAACCAGAGGGCAAAATAGATGTTGAAAGAATCCATTGATCATCTCCTGAAAAAGATCCCCCCCCCAAAAAATCCTGGGAATATTATAGCCAGGTTCCGAAATTCCCAGATCAAGGGACAGAATATTACAAGCAGACAGGAAGAAACAATTTGAATATTATGGAAAGACCATCAGGATAACTCAGGATCTGGCAGCTTCTACACTGAGGGATGGAAGGAGTTGGAATACGATATTCTGGAGGGCGAAGGAGCTGGGATTAAAACCAATAATCACCTACTCAGCAAAACTGAGTATAACATTTCAGGGGAAAATATGGTCATTCAGTGGAACAGAGAACTTTCAAACATTCTTGATGAAAACACCAGATTTGAATAGAAAATTTGACATTCAGATACAAGAAGCAAGAGAAGTATGAGAAGGTAAACAGGGAAAAGAAATCATAATGAACTTATCAAAGTTGAACTATTAACAATCCTACATGGAAAAACAATAATTGTAACTGATGAAACTTTTCTCAGTATGAAAATAGTTAAGGGAATAGAAATATACACACACACACATATATGTATATGTCTATATTGGAGGGTGTATGGGCATATAAATATATATGTGAATGTGGGTATATGTATGTTTACAGGTATACACAGATAGAGTGCACAGGACCAACTTAATAGGAAGGGATTAAGAAGTGAGAGAGGAATATAATGAGAGGATATGGGGAAAGAAAGAATGGGGTAAACTATCTCATATAGAAAAGGCAAAGGAAAATGGTTACAATGGAGGGGAAGAATAGGAAGGCAAAAGGGAAAGGATCAACCTTATTCTCATTGAATTTGGCTCAGGTAGGGAAGGAAATACACACTAAATAGGGTATCTCTCCCTACAGGAGAGTAGGGGGTAAGGGGATGAGAGGGGAGATGATAGAAGGGAAGGCAGACTTGGGGGGAGAGAAGGTGGAAGCATCCACTTTTGAAAACGGATGGGATCAAAGAAGAAAATTGAATAAGTGGGAGATGGGATGGGAGGGAGGGAAATATAGTGAGTCTTTTACAGTATATCTACTATGTTTATGTTTTGCATTAGCTATACATGTACAACCTATACTGAACTGCTTATCTTCCCAGTAAGGGTGGGTGACAAGGGAGGAAGGGAATGAATATGGAATTCAAAATTTTAAAATCAAATGTTTACAAACACACACACACATATATATATATATATATGTATATATATATATATATATATATATATATATATATATACTATTATTATAAATATTTTACATGTAATTGGGAAATAAGATATACAGGCACTGGGACATAGAGATCCACCATGCCCTACTACAAAATTCCAATGGAGTAGGGGAGAAAATATGGGAAAGAGCAGATTGGAGGAGGGGATATCCTGTGGGACTGCTTTTTTGGGGCAGTGGGTAGGGGAAAAACAAGCAGAAAATATGTAACTCAAAATCTGGTGGAAATAAATGATGTAAATCAGAAGTTAATAAAGCATTTGAAAAATGAAAAAAAATATAAAAATTTTAAAAATAATAAAAAATTTTAAAATTTTGTTAAATTGGTTTTTCAGTTTAATGTAATCAAAATTATCCATTTTGCATTTGATAATGCTCTCTACTTCTTTTTTGGTCAAAGTTTTTCTCTCTCCATGAATCTGACAGGTAAACTATTCCTTGCTTTCCAAGATTGGTTACAGTATCAACCTTTATACCCAGACCATGTACACATTTAGACTTGATTTTGATATATGGTGTTAGATAATGGTCTATGCCCAGTTTCTGGCATACTATATTCCAGCTTTCCCAGCAGTTTTTGTCAAATAGTGAGTTATTATCCCAAAAGCTGGAGTCTTTGGGTTTATCAAACAATAGATTACTATTGTCTTTGACTGCTGAGTCTTGTGTGGCCAATCTATTCCATAGATCCACTACTCTATTTCTCAGCCAGTACCAAGTAGTTGTGATGACTACTGCTTTATAATACCGATTAAAATCTGGTATACCTAGTCCACCTTCCCTAGCATTTCTTTTCATTAATTCCCTTCATATTCTGGACTCTGTTCTTCCGATGAATTTTGTTACTATTTTTTCTAGCTCTGTAAAGTAATTTTTTGGTAAATTGATTGGTATGGCACTAAATATATAATTTAATTTGTTGTCATTTTTATTATATTAGCTCGACCCAGGCATGAGCATTTGATATTTTTCTAATTAGTTAGATGTGACTTAATTTGTGTGAAAACTGTTTTGTAGTTGTGATCATATTGCTCCTGAGTTTGTTTTGGCAGGTAGATTCCAAAATATTTTATAATGTATACAGTAACTTTAAATGGGATTTCTCTTCCTATTTCTTGCTATTGAATTTCATTAGAAATATACAGGAATGCTGAGGATTTATGTGGTTTTGTTTTATATCCTGCAATTTGCAAAATGTATTTTTGTCTCAAGTAGTTTTTTACATGATTCTCTAGGATTCTCTAAGTATATCATTAAATCATCTGCAAAGAGTGATTGCTTGGTCTCTTCTTTGCCTAATTTGATTCCTTTGATTTCTTTTGCATCTCTAATTGCCACTGCTAACATTTGTAGTACCAGATTGAATAAGAGGTGTGATAGTGGACACCCTTGTTTCACCCCTGATATTATTGGAAATGCTTCTAGCTTATCCCCATTACATGTAATACTTGCTGATGGATTTAAATAAATGCTCCCTGTTATTTTAAGGAAGGCTCTCTTTATTCCTATACTTTCTAATGTTTTTAATAGGAATGGATGTTGCATTTTGTCAAAAGCCTTTTCTGAATTTATTGAGATAACCATGTGTTTTCTGCTAGTTTTATTGTTGAATTGATCAATTATACTGATAGTTTTTCTAATATTAAACCATCCTTGCATTCCTGGATGTAGCAGCAAGCACCCCAAGTGTCCTCAGGGTTTGCAGCTACCACAGGTTCTTGGATCTGCTTTGTTAAAGGAAAGCAACTCAAAATGGATTAACAAGCTTACTTTAATCAGTCAGACATATATCATTTACCTTGTTCAGGAGAAAAGGTCAGCACCCTGAACCTCAAAGTATACAGGCATAATTATCAAGACAGAAACATCAAGTAGACAGATTTCCAAACTGTCTAACCATTACATCCATACCCAGTCAACATCTGGGTTTCCACATTCTGGGTTTTTCAAAGCCGGGGGACTCTCAACAATGGCTTCCCAGAATTCAGATCAAATCACAGAACACTTCTCAAAGTGAGTCCCAAAACAAAGCTACACATCAGGGCTTATATAGCCTTCTCCTGGCTCAGAGAATGTAACAACCTTATTGACCCACTGGCCAATCAAAAAGTATCAACTGAAAAACAAGCCTCCCACCCCAATCTCCAGGTGCACTTTAGCCTAGGGGCAGGGGAAGATCTTTAAATTTGCATTTCCATTACACTGGAATAAATCCTACCTGATCAAAGTGTATTATTCTTGTGATAAGTTGCTGTAGTCTTTTAACTAATATTTTATTTAAAATGTTTGAATCTATATTCCTGAGGGAAATTGGTCTATGATTTTCTTTCCCTGTTTTATCTCTTCCTGATTTAGGTATCAGTACCATATTTGTGTCATAAAAAGAATTTGGTAGGACTCCTTCATTCATTTCCCTAAATAGTTGGTAGAGTATTGGAATCAATTGTTCTTTGAATTTTTGATAGAATTCACTAGAAAATCCATCTGGCCCTCGAGATTTTTTCCTAAGGAATTCACCGATGGCTTGTTTGATTTTTTTTTTCTGAGATAGGTTTATTTAAGTAATTTAGTTCCTCTTCAGTTAATCTGAGCAACTTGCATTTTTGTAAATATTCATCCATTTCACAAAAATTGTCAAATTTATGTGCATACAGTTGGGAAAAATAATTACTAATTATTGTTTTGATTTCCTCTTCATTGTAGGTAGACTCACACTTATTTCTGATATTCATAATTTGGTTTTCTTTTTTCTTTTGTATCAAAATTGATGCTCTTAATATTGTATCATTTTGCCTACAGTCTAATAGACTTCTGAAACTGGAGAGAAATAGAAAACCTCAATTTTTGGCAAGCCCCTGTATGCCAGAGCAAGTGGAAAAAGAAAATGACCTTAGTAAGATGGAAGGTATCCCCATGAGATATAGCATTGCTAGAGAAGTAATGCATGAGGGTGAAAACTATGTCCATTGCCAGAAGAGGAGAATTCTTGTGATTTTTCTTCATAGTAGCAAAGACTGAACTGAATGACAGAGAAAGACCCTCTAATGCCCATCCCACCAGCAACATGGAAGCATTTTATAGCCTTGGCTGGCCAAAAGACAGTTATGAGGGAACGGAAGCTGGATTTGGAATCAGAAGACCTAGATTCAAATCTGGCCTGTCCCACTTACTACTTCTCAGACTTCAGGCACTTAAAACTCTTTGGGCATCAGTTCTTGATCTCAAAGGCTTCAAGATCTCTAAGGTCTTATCTGTTTATCCATGATCCTATGATTTCCAGAAAGAGAGAGAACCACACGATGGGTCCTTTTGCTAGCAACAAAGAACTGTGGAAGAAACAGTAAAAGAACATGAAATCTTTGAGGTAAAAGCTCCTGAAGAGGAAACTACCCAACTGGAGCAACTTCAACAGTGAAGGGCAATAACCAGATGTTAGAGAAGAATGGGAAACTATAAATCAGATTCGCTTTGGGGAACTATAGTAGGAAAGGCATTTGCATATTGCCATATATCTTCCAGGAGATGTGGACTCATTTAAGGCCTTCTGTTTATTTTTTTTTTTGAGATTTCTGCTTATTACTCTCTCTCTCATACCATTCCCAGTCCTTATGCAGTTTCTTCCCTATTTCCAGAAGGGCAATGCAGGCATGATTCTCTATCACTCAGTGGCTCAGTTTTCATTAGACAAAAACCTAAATCTTTCTCTTCAATACTTAATACAGTGCATGACACAAATTAGGCCCTTAATAAATGCTTTTCAACTCTTGAATTATTGACTCTGTCAAGGAATAAACAAAACAAAATATTGTGCAACCAAATGGAAAAACCTCAAGATTTTTTCTCTCTGAGATAAGTAAAAGGCTTATGGTACCAGGAATATTCCATACCTATTGGGTCAAAAGTTGGAGTGCAGTTGACTAATCCATCTTTCTGTCCCATCCCTACAGTCCCACTAAAGGAAGAAACACCTGTGAGCTAGGCATGGGTTAGCCCAGGTCACTTGATGCAGTGATAACAAGATCATTCTGTTAAAGGCACCCTGTTTTAATTATAGACTTCATGTCCTTACTCAGTGTTAAGTCTTTATAACCAGCATGTGGAATGATCCTAGACCAATGAGGAAAAATGTATCCCATCCCTTTTTTGCACTATGCTGACAAATGCTCACATGCAAGAATCATCAGAATCTATCAGTGTTAAATAAAAGGATAGTATATTCATGTATCAGCAAACACCCCAGCATCCCCAGGGTGGCTGCCAACACAGGTTCTTAGATCTGCTTTGTTAAAGGAAAGCAACTCAAAATGGGTTAATAAGCTTACTTTAATCAGTCAAATATGTATCAGTTACCTAGTTCAGGGGGAAAAGGTCAGCACCCCGAACGTCAGAGTATACAAACAGAATTATCAAGACAGAGAGACAGATCAAGTAGACAGGTTTCCAAACTGTCCAACTATTACATCCATACCAAATCAACATGTGGGTTTTTCAAAGCCGGGGGCCTCTCAACAATGGCTTCACAGAGTCTCATCTGATCAAATCACAGAACACTTCTCAAAGTGAGCCCCAAAGAAAAGCCTCACATCAGGGATTATATAGCCTTCTCCTGGATCAGAGACCCACTGCCGAATCACACAACATCAAGGTCTGGGCATTGCTGAAAACCAAGCCTCCTGCCACAGGCTCCATGTGACCACATTCAGCCTATTAGGAGGCAGAGTATATACTCAAATCAAGGAAGGTTCTCGGAGTCTCTTAAGCCTATCAAAGGGCCTGGGGCAGGGAACATCTTTAAATTTGCATTTCCATTACAATTCATCAGCTACATGATATAACATTACAGTATATAACACAATATGGGAAAAACTGAGATAGAACAGGAAGTAAATAGATTTAGTGACCAGAAGCTCTTAGAAAGTAGGATGAAAAGAAAAACAGCAAACAGGCTTTTCCACAATTCTAAATGTTCACTAACAACTTCTCAATTAATCAGGGGAAGCAAAAATCTTTCCCTGGTCTAAGCACATCACAGATATCTCCCAAGGGTCTCTGAGCTTTAAGTCATTCTATATAGATAACCACCGTTCAGTTTTAGGAATACTACTGTCACAAACACTAGGCTGAAATATTTTGACTAATATTTTGATCAAGAGGGATAACTTTATATAAGGAAGTGCTACTATTTATTAAGAATCCCTCAAGATACCCCATTTGTCCTCAAATATTTCTCTTAAGTAACTGTATAGAATAATTAAAATAACTGAAAGATTTTATTTTTCCCCTATTTGCCAGTCCTGTTTAAGGTGGGTTGTTATACTTCTAGGAACCAAGAGGCATATAAGATGTTTGATGTAGACCACTCTTCTTCACAAGTAATTCAACAAAATCAGGAAAAGGATGAAGATCCCAATACCAACTCAACATGCAAAAGGAAATAGTTTGTTTGTTTGCTTTTCACATTTTTCAAGGATATAAAATTTCACTGCTGGGAGTTCTCCCTCCAGTGATTCAAATTACAACCTCTCTGCATCTTTGTAAACATTTCTCATGGGTGGCTCTGGCTGAAAATATACATTTTTTTGTTGGCCAAACCTCTAGCGATGAACTTCTCTCTATTTAGTTAGATTATTTCAGTCATCACATAAAAAACACAAGTGATCTTCAGGTCTATAACAAAGTTTTCCCAGAATTTTTTCCATATAATTAAATAAAATACATTTTCCCTTCAATTTCCTTCATAAGCATATTAGATTTAATAGTTGCTGTTGTTTATATAACAGGGGAAGGGAAACTTCTGAGAACAAAGCCAAGATGGTGTTTTAGAGGAAGCCCTCAGCTGAGCTCTTCCAACATTATCATCCAAAGAACTTTACAATAATACCACAAATTGAATTCTTTGAGTGGCAGAGCCAACAATATGTCAGAGTAAGACATTCTTCCAGTCTAAGACAACTTAGCGGTGGTGATGATAGACCTGCGACACAGGAGTGGAGGCTGACTCAGAGCCCATGTCATTCTATTTGAACTCTGGTTGGTCCCAGGGGTGGGACCAAGTGGCAGCAGAAGCATCAGCAACAGCTTCAGGAGCTCTCCCACAGAGATAGTAAAGTGACCTGGCAAGTGCTCAAAAAGAGATTACATGAGACCCTTGTGCTAGCATTAGATGAAGGGGTAAATTTATTGTCTTTACCTACTTTTCAGTAATAGTTCAAGGGCAGAGAGGCACACTTTCAATCAAGAAAGTGCCTGGGAAACAGTATCACCTTTGCTCACAAGGAAGCAAGAACCCTGAGAAGCAGTATCAATTTCAGTCACAAGGGATGAGGAGCTTTTCATGGTTAAGGACCAGGGTACAGACCAAGAGAACAGTGAATCATATCACCTTGGAAGATCTGAAAATTTGTAGACACCTCCCCCTCTCCCCAAAGTAGCCCTGAAAACAATAGCATAAAAAACGTGAAGCTTGGGACAGTGCCCCCTCAATCCCAAACAAAGCTCAACTTTTAAATCAAGTGAAAAGTCAAGAAAGAGGCTGGAAAGTGAGCAAAGCAAAGAAATAATAAAGAACTTGTTGATAGAAAGTTACTATGGTGACAGAGACAGTCAAAACACCAACTTTGAAAAAGAAACAAAGTCAAAACAGTTAAATCCAAAACCTGAAAGTAAAATATGAATTGGACCTAGGCCTAAAAAGAACTCCTGGAATAGCTAAAGAAGACTTTTATAATTCAAATTAAAGAATAACAAGAAACATTGGGAAAAGAAATGATTGGTGCAAGAAAATCAGGGAAAAATGAGTCAACAACTTGGTAAAGGAGGTACACACACACACACACACACACACACACACACACAAAATACTGAAGAAAATAACAAATTAAAAAACAGAATGAGTCAAATGGTTTAAAAAAGGGCCAAAAAAACAAAATAAAATAAAACAGCAGTAAAGAGAAGAACACTTAAAAAAAAGGTAGAATTGGCCAAATGGAAAAAAGATGTACAAAAATTAACTGAAGAAAAGAACTTCTTAGGGGCTGCTAGGTGGCACAGTGAGTAAGAGCAACAGCCCCTGAGTCAGGCGGACCTGGGATCGGTTCCTGCCTCAGATATTTAACACCCACACAAAATAACTGGCCATGTAACCTTGGGCAAGTTACTTAACCTCAATTGCTTTTAAAAAAAGGAAAAGAAAAGAACTTCTTAGAAAGTGAAATTGACCAAATGGAAGAACACATACAAAAGCTTACTGAAGAAAATAATTCCTTAAAAATTAGAATTGGGCAATTAGAAGCTAATACCTTTAAGAGACATTAAGAAACAAAACAAAATTTTTAAGTGAATAAAAGAAAAGAAAATGGGAAATACTCCATTGGCAAAATAAGTGACCTAAAAAATATATCAAGGCAAGATAATTATTGGACTACCTGAAAGACATGATAAAAAAAAGAACCTAAATGCCATATTTCAAGAAATTACAAAGGAAAACCACCCTGTTATCCTAGAACCAAAGGATAAAATAGAAATTGATAGAATCCACTGATCATCTAAAAGAGATCCCAAAATGTAAACTCCCAGGGATAGTATAGCCAACTCATAAAATTCCCAGGTCAAGGAGAAAATATTGGAAACAGCCAGAAAGAAATATTCTGGAGTCACAGTCAGGATAAAACAAGAGTTATCAGCTTCTACATGAAAGAATTGGAGGGCTTAGAATATAATATTTCTGGAGGGTAAAGAAGCTAGAATTATAAGCAAGAATCATCAACCAGGAAAAACTGAATCTATTCCTTCAGGAGAAAAATGGACATTCAATGAAAAAGAGGACTTTTAAATATTCCTGATAAAAAGACCAAAGTGAACAGTAAAATAAATTTTCAAATACAAGAATCAAGACAAGCTAAAAAAGGTAAACAGTAAGGGATTCAACAAATTTAAGCTCTTTACATTCCTACAAAGGAAGATGACACTTACAAGTCCTAAGAAATTTATCATTATTAGGGCAGTTAGAAGGAATATACATAAAGAGAGGGCATGGGTGTGAGTTGACTATGATGGGATGATGTCTAAAAAAATAAAATTAAGGGGTGAGAAATAATATACTTGAAGAAGAGGAAAAGGAGAGAACAGATAAATTATCTCACATAAAAGTGGAGCAAGAGGGGTTATACAGAGGAAGCAATGATGAAGACAATGCTTGAACCTTACTCTCTCTGGAATTGGCTCAAAGAGGAAAGAACTTAGTTGGGTAGAGAAATTTATTTTTTCCTACAGGGAAGTAGAAGGGGAAGAATATAAGAAAAGTGGGAGAGGGGTACTAGAACAGGGGGTAGAAGGAATAATATTGTACTATAAGAAATTAGGAGCAGGATTCTATTGGAAAAATCTAGAAAAAAACTTACATAAACTAATGTAAAGTGAAGTGAACATAATCAAATCAGTGTACATAGTAACAACAATATTGAGTTATGATAAACTGCAAATGATTTAGCTATTCTCAGCAATATAAAGAATGATCCAAGACATTTCTAAAGGACTTATGATGAAAAAAAGGCTATCGACCTTCAGAGAAAGAATTGATTGAATTAGAAGACAGATAGAATCAATTTTTAAACTTTATTTTTCTTTCTTTTTCTTTTTGTCCTGTTTTTTCTTTTACAACATAATTAATATGGAAATATATTTTTCATGACTGCACTTGTATTACCTTTTCATTTAGAGGCCAAAGGGGGAAGGGAATGAGAGAATTTGGAACTCAAAATTTTAAAATCAAATGTTAGAAATTATTTTTACATATCAATGGAAAAATAAAATATTTAAAGTAAAAAACAAAACGTTCAAAATCAAGAAACAGGATATAAAATGAGCCAACAAAAAAAAAAGTTCAACATGAAAAATGTACTATGGAAACATAGTAAGAGAAAGACACAAACTTAGAAGAAGACAATGAAGTAACAACAGGCACAAGCAAAACCTCAAAGGAAAAAAAAAAACGTGAATTGGACAAAATTTCAACAAAAATTCCTGGAAGTGCTACAAAATTATTTTTCAAATCAAATAAGAGAAGCAGAGGGAAAATTAGGTTAAAATGTAAGCAGTGGAAGAAAATTGTGAAAAAATAATAAGCAGTTTGATAAAAGAGGCACAAAACCATGGAAGAAAATCACACCTTAAAGAGCAGAATTGTTCAAATGGAAAAAAAATGAAAGGTACAAAAGCTTGCTGAAGAAAATGATTCCTCAAACATTGGAATTAGGCAAAAAAAAAAAATAAAACCAAATTCAAAACTGTTAGAGGAAAGAGAAAAACCAATTCAAGCAGCCAGAAAGAAAGCATTCAAATACCATCGAGACACATAGTCAGGATCATACAAGATTTAGCAACTATCACATTAAAAGAGTGAAGAACAAAGACTATCAAATTCCAGAAGGCAAAAGAGCTGAGACTGCAAACAAGAATAACTACTCAATAAAATTGAGTATAATACTTTGGGGGGGGGGGGTGAGGGAGGGAGGAGAATGAATATTTAATGAAAAAATACTTTCAAGCATTCCTAATGAAAAGACTAGAGCTAAATAAACATTTTAACTTTCCAATGCAATGCTCAAGAGAAGTATAAAAAGGTAAACATGAAAGACAAATCATATGGTCAAATTATTTACCTTTTTCTATGGGAAGATGATACATGTAACTTCTAAGAACTTTATTATTATTATTACAATTAGAAGGATTCTACATGGAAGACATGAAGTCAGTAGATTATATTGGGATAATGTAAAAAAAAAGTGGAAAGGTGAGAAAAAAGAGATGACTGGGGAGAAGGGAGGGGATGTGTGAGGAAAATTATCTCTCATGAAAGAGATGCACAAGGAATATCTTGAATTGTAGAGGGCAAAATTGTGAGGGGTATGGGAGGCAATGTTCAGATTTCACATTCAAATTGGTTCAAAGAAGAAAAATATATAAATACATTTGCAATTGGTAATAGGCATCTGTAATGGGAATGCAAATTTGGAAGATCTTCCCTGCCCCTAGGCTAAAGTGCACCTGAAGCCTGGGGTGGGAGGCTTGTTTTTCAGTAGATACTTCTTGATTGGTCAGTGAGTCAATAAGGTTGTTACATTCTCTGAGCCAGGAGAAGGCTATATAAGCCCTGATGTGTAACTTTATTTTGGGACTCACTTTGTGAAGTGTTCTGTGATTTGATCTGAATTC
>NW_027187308.1:1791533-1807465 GCF_028583685.1 Petaurus breviceps papuanus | reverse complement strand
CCCAGATGTTGATTGGGTATGGATGTAATGGCTGGACAATTTGGAAAGCTGTCTACTTGATCTGTTTCTGTCTTGATAATTCTGGCTGTATACTTTGAAGTTCAGGGTGCTGACCTCTTTCCCCTGAACTAGGTAAACGATATATGTTTGACTGATTAAAGTAAGCTTGTTAACCCATTTTGAGTTGCTTTCCTTTATCAAAGCAGATCCAAGAACCTGTGTGAGCAGCCACCCTGGGGACACCGGGGTGCTTGCTGCTACAGCATCTAGTTTACCCAAGAAGGAAATGAAGATTTTTAAAAAGGAAGTGATCAAAGAAAGAGCAAACAAAAGAAGGCAGTGGTCAGAAGTTAAACAGACTTTAGAGGAGGTACAGGATTAAAACAGAGAAAGAATCATAAACAGCAGAAAAGAGGATAGAGAGAGCAACTAGTAATAAAATCTATGAATCTGAATGGAATGAACTCAACCATCAAACTGAAGTGAATAGCATAAAGAATTAAAAAGTAGAATCAAATGTTATGTTGTTTATAAGAAACAGAGGAACACATACATTTAAAATAATGTGCTGGAGTAGAAACTATTATGCTTTAGTTGATGTAAAAAAGGCAGAGGTAGCAATCATGATCTCAGACAAAGTAAACCCCAAAACAGACCAAATTAAAAGGGATAAGCAGGAAAACTTCCATTTTGCTAAAAGGAACTATAGACAATGAAGTAAAATTAATACTAAGGAGATATTCACCATATTCACTAAATTAAATAGTATCCAAATTCTTAAAGGGCAAGTTAAATGAATTGCAGGAGGAAATGGTAAAACTGAATTAATGGGGGACCTCAACTTCCCCCCCCTCTCAGAGCTAGATATATCTAACCATAAAAATAAATTAGAAAGAAATTAAGGAGATGAATAGAACCTTAGAAAAGTTAGATATGATAGACCTCTGGAGAAAATTTTATGGGAACAGATAAGAGTATAGCCTTTTTTAAACAACACTATGAAAAATAAAAAGTTTCAACAAAAAGGAGGGGTAATCAAATAGAGAAAAAGGTAAGCCCAAAATATATTCTGGAAAGACAGAGGGATTAGAAGAAGAAAACTTGGCAATTCTATAGTGATGGGAACATTTTAAAAAGTATTTTCAAAAGAGACAACAAAAAATATTATATTACACAAATAAAACGATTAACTGGAAAATACATTTTTAATTCACACAAAAATAGTTTCCCATAAAACATCAAAATTCAGTTTGAGTACTAGCAATCATTTCCCCATTCAATTAATTTTATACACACTATTTGTTCCATTTTGAGCACTTCTGTACAGAGAAGGTTAAGGCCACCTGTTTGAGGAAGTCTCCTGATATACTCATTGATTTCCTAAATGTAATTTTACAACTTCACTCAACTTCTAGTTGAGATTTTTTAAGAAGGGGGAGGCGAACTTTCAGGCTCATGAATTACATTTAATAGGATACTTTGTGACATGAGCAATGTTTCATAGACCATCATAATTAAAAATCGACAGTAAATGTATTTGTGCTCTAATTCAAAGATGCAAATTTACTTTGAACTCCTTTACAACTCCATCAAGTACAGATTATTTACAGAATAATCTAAGTTTTATGGCTGTTCTTTTAGAGTTAACCAAGGACTTATTTAATGACTTTTTGACAGGGAGGGACACTGAGAACCCACTGGCTTATCACGTAAGCACTGTGCAAGCAGACACCATTATTTTCATCTGTGATATTTCCCCCTCTTTGCTTACATTTCTATTGTGACCTGCAGGATATACTTTAAAATAGCAGAAACATTGCCTACTTTTCAGCTCTTGATTCTTAAGGCTATTATAAAATCTGCCACTTAGCATATATTTAGAACATGTAAAGTATTTTAGAGGTCATTTATTCCAACTCTCTCATTTAACTGATAACGAAAATGAGGCCCAAGGTTATATACATATTTTGTGGTGGAATTGAAATGCTTTGGCTGCAAATTCATGGCTTTTTCAAAGCATTTTTTCATCCTTAAAATCAAGAGAACTGGACTTAGTTTTGTGTCAGTTTTCCCTAATTAAAACCAAGGAAGTAACAGGGACCTGGGGGTGGGGGTGGGGAGCACTTTTTGTTCAGTAAATCAGAAATTTTCATCCCAAGCAATTTATTTGCTTTTTTTAGAGACACACATGACTGATAGACTTCGAATAAGTATGCATCTAATACAAGATGTAGGAGTTTGGAAGTCTCATTTCACCAAAAGTTAAGCACAAGAATATTCAGTGACTGAGATTGATTCAATAAGGTTAGAGTAAAAGCCAGGAAGTGAATTGAGAAAGAAAAAAAAAAAAAACATCTGCACAAAGACCAGTTTTCTATTAAACATCCATCCCATACCCTGGCTTTGAAGAATTTTAAATGTACTCACTTTAAGTTCCTATAGTGGAGATCGCTGGTAGATGGCACTATAGCTTATATAATACTAATAGTTGCATTATTTTAGTCTTGTTCAAGTCTCCATGACTTTATTTGGGGTTTTCTTGGCAAAGACTCTGGATTGGCTAGTCATTTCCTTCTCCAGTTCTTTTTACAAATGATGAAACTGAGGCGTAGAGGATTGAATGACTTGACCAGGAACACAGGGCTAAGAAGGGTCTAAGGCCACATGTGAACTCAGGTTTTCCTGATCCCCAGCCTTGTGCTCTATTTACTACACCACTTAGTTGCCATAAGAATAGGAGAAAGAGGGAAAGTTCTATAAGGAAAGTGTAAATCATTCATTGAATTATAGATGGAGGAGTCATCTGGTCTTTCCTCTGTGGTTAATGAGTCTAAGTATGATCTCAGAAAAGTTTAAGGACCTCCTTAGGATTTCTCTTTTTCACCCACTGGATTTTGGTGGCGTTTGCTTTGAAAGAAATTTGACAAATTTTCTAGATAGATGTAGATTTTAATTTTGAAAATGTAAACTTTCTCAAATTTCCAAATTTATTCTGTCTGAATAAAATTTCCATATCAAGAATTTTTAATGAGCTAACTCAGTAAGTCAGTCAAATATATTGTTTTTTATTGTTATGTTCCCCCCCACCAAATCAATCAATTATAGTGAAGTCACCTGCTATTTTGCTTAGGCAGAGCCTACAAGTCGTATCATATGCTTCCTTGAAAAAAATATTTTACAATAAGGCCCCATCTAGCCAGAAAGCACATATTCAGGAACTATTTGGAATATTCCAAATATTCAAATATGTGAAATCAAAGAAGGAAAAGTAGACCTCTAAAATTACAAAATACACATCATAAAATCTGTGTGCTAAAAAATCCGTGCGTTTGACATACAGAGAACTGCTTGAGTTCATTTGTTTTTTAATCTTACTTTAGACAAATTCTACAAAATCGAGTTATGTCTTTTCTCTTCCCACAGCAGATACAAAGCAGAAAATTAGAAGGTTGGGAGAGGAGGACAAGGCCCAGTTTTCAGGGAGTTGAAGGAATAGAATAAATATTTAGATAAGTGAGGATTACTGAAATATCAATTTATAGCCATCTGTTAGGTGGTGTGGTAGAGTGCAGGGCCTAAAGTCAGAAAGACTCATCTTCCTGAGTTCAAATCTGGCCTCAGACACTTACTAGCTGTGTGACCCTGGACAAGTTACTTAACTCTATTTGCCTTAGCTTTCTTTGTTTTTTTTTTTTTTTTAGGCAATCAGGGTTAAGTAACTTGCTCAAGGTTACACAGCCAGTAATTTCTGGGTGTGGTGCCAAGTATCTGAGCCTGGATTTGATTCCCAGGTCATCTCGAGGCTAGAGCCAGTGCTCTTACTCACTGAGCCACCTGGCCATACCTGCCTTAGTTTTCTTATCTGTAAAATGAGCCAGAAAAGGAAATAGCAAACCACTTCAGAATCTTTGCCAAGAAAACCCAAAATGAGGTCATTAGAGTCGGACATGACAGAAAAACATTTGAACAACAAAATTCATGAAAGGATATACTAAGGCATGGAGGTGCTACACCATGGTTCAGTAGAAAGAGAACCTATGTGATCAAATCATGTATATTCTAAAAGGTAAGTCATCAGAGAAAATGGTGTTGCACTTGTTCTATATATTACAACTTCGAAGTAGTGTTATCTATATGTATACTCTTTCTTATGGTATAGATGGCACCTTCCCATTCTGTATGACTCTGGTTCACGTTCTCCCATAAATACTCCAAGGAATATCCATCTAATGTAACAGTGGCTTTTTCCAGGTATCTTTTCATTTTATGAGTATTAATGAAACATAATCTCAGACACTTTCTAGCCATCTGACCTAAAGCAAGTCATTTAACCATGTTTGCCTCTGTTTCCTCATCTGTAAAATGAGCTGGAAAAGAAAATGACAAGCCACTAGTGTCTTTGCAAAGAAAACCTCAAATTACAGGATCATGAAGAGTCAGACCTAAATGAAACTGACTGAACAAGTAGAAATATGTTTCAAATTAATTACAAGGCCTTGATAAATGAAAATGACAAAACTTTTATTATTGGTGATTTGGTTATGATTTCACATATAAATTATTGTACTACATCAGACAATAATGCACTGAGGTAATTTTGAAGTAAGTTGCCCAACATAAGTGGCCCTTTGAGTGGTATAATTTAGAAAATCTTGCATGTGTTTTTCCTTTTTCTTTTCTTTTAGTTTCTTTTCTTTTCTTTTTTTTTTCAGTGTTCTCTCTTGTTGTCAGGCTATTAGCTAGGCCCTCTGATTGCTGTCAGATGTGCTCATGTTTAATAGTGTCCCCTTCTGATTTGTTGCTTGTAATTTTCTGTAGTCTATGGAACCAAATGCCCAATAAAACTTGATAGAATTGTGTCTAAAATAAGAGTAAATCAGGTTTAAGTGAAGGCCTCAGATTTTGGCATGGATATTTTGAAATCTGTTTTGAGTGCTCAAAACCCTTTTTCTTTGACATTATGTTTTAAAAAGAACATTTCTATTTAGTTCTGTGACAATGATATTTTTTAGTGCTTTGCAGCCATTTCACAGGCATATTATAAAAACAAATATAGAGTATTTATACCACACTATTAAGTTTTTACCCTAAGCTTGCTCTCAGGGAATTAGTCTTTGGGAAGAAAAAAAAAAAGATCAGAAATTTCAGTTGTAAACCATTCTTAATGTTATTTAAAATGCTATAGGAGAGACAACAAATGGAAAACCACTGGATTGGCAGGACTATGGTTGAACCTACTAATAAACCCCCTACCTCAACTCTCCTACCCCACCCTTTCTTTGGTGTGAATTCTTTGTTAAATTTCTGGCAAAAGATTTCAAATTTTAGTCATTAGCATTCTTGAAAGAATTTTGGGAAGGCATGAAATGTAAACCATTTTTAAAAATATTGCATTCAATGGCTATTTGTATTTGCATGACACTTGTGATGAAAGAATCTCAGAAATATTTTATCAACATTGTCTTAATCTCGATACTCTTGGGGGAGGGGGAAGGGTATTGATGTGATTAAGGGTGTTAGATATGATTATCTACCTGGGGATAGTGAAGTAGGCAGATACAGAAAAAATGCCTTCCCCAGGGTTGGGCTCCAAATTAGCAAGAGAACAGGAAATATACCAATTGGATGTCACTTTCTCTACTGGGAAAGCCACTAACCAATCTCCCTAAAATGAAGCTGGAATATAGCTAAATAATTCTCTCAGAAGAAGGAAAAGTAATCATACCTAAAGCCTGAAAGCCAGGTTAAACCTTTAAATTGCTTTAAATCCTCTTAAATACAAGGAACTTGCCAGATCTCTAGCTTTCACCAGCTAGTTTCTAATTATGTAATTTTCTAAATTGTTTAGTGTATCTTTTTGCTAGAAAAATTTCCACACTGACTGTAACCAGCCATGTAATCTGTTATTTGGAAAAAAAAAAGTGTAAGTAATAGTGTGTTGGGATTTTTCCCCCAAGCTTAAAATGATTTGGTGGGGGAAGGGTGATATGGGGTAGGGCATGGTGCCTTAGGCAGAAGGCCCATTCTTTTCCTACTCCCAACTCCACTGTAACTTATCTTTCCATATTGAAGTGGTTATACTTCGATTTTCCTTTTTCCACAAAGGCAGAAAAGTGTCACCAAAAACAAAAAACAAGCCAAAGAAACCCTTGGTTTCAGCAGACTAGGATTCTACTCTCAGCTCTGCCACTAACTAGCTGTGTGACCTTGGACAGATCCCATCACTTCTTTAGAATTCTATTTCTCCACTTGTAAAATGAAAGTGTGAATAATATCTATGGTCCTTTCAAATATGGACAATTTGATTGAAACAAAACTACATTTCAAAGTTAGTCATTTCTAGGGACAGCTAGGTGGCGCAGTGAATAGAGCACTAATAGAGCACTGGCCCTGGAATCAGGAGGACCTGAGTTCAAATCTGACCTCAGACGCTTAACACAAAAAACAAGCCATGTGACCATGGGCAAGTCACTTAACCCGAATTGCCCTACCTTCCCCCTCAAAAAAAAAATGGCAAAGAAAAAAGTCATTCCTTCTCTGCTTTTAAGTCTTGCTTCAAATATATACCAGTTATGTGACTGTGGCCAAGTCTCATGACCCTTTGGTCAATGCTCTACAAAGCACTCTAAAGTTCAGACTTTCACTTGTTGATAGAGTTGTCTCTTCTGGGAATTCCCTATACCAATAAAACTACAGCTACCCTCCTCATCACTATCACTCTAGTCTTCCCTAGAAACCTGTTGGGATGTCATTGTCATACTAAAAATAATGCCCACAGGTAATAATTATAGAATGTTTTGCAGTTTAAAGTTCTTTCTGAATAGAAAGTAGAGTTTTAGAACTGGACAGTACCTCAGATATAATCTACCCTTGTGCTATTATTTTACAGATAGGAAAACTAAGACTGGAAGAGTTAAATGAAAATTTAGGATTTAGAGTTAAAGGAGGTCTAATTAGCTGTGTGACATCATGTAAATCACTTGTCCTATCTGTGCTTTATTTTTCTAATCTTAAAAAAATTAAATGGGAGAGTTTGGTCTAGCTTACTGATGCTTCCATCCAACCCTAATATTCTACATTCTGTGGTCTATACTCTACCTCCCATCACATATATACTTTCTCCTATCCCATAACCCAGACTATTCTATGCTATCTATGAATTTAATAAGTTATCATCTCCATCTCTTGAATAATAGTGTTGCTCCAATCTTAGAGTTCAACTTTTGCTAGTAAACAGAATAAATTGTCTGACATAAATGTAGCTATCAAAGCACTAGCAAATCTTTGCTCTAAAAAGTCTTTGAATATGATATTTTTGCATTTATAGAGTGCTTTACCTGCATCATCTCATTTGATCCTAACAACTACCTGAATAAGTACTTTTATTATCCTCACTTTGTGGTAAGAAAACCAAGCCCAGGAAAGGTTAAGTGACTTAGCGGTATCACTCATCTAACAAATGTCTGAGGCAGAATTTGAATTCAGGTCTTCCTGACTCCAGTCACAATATTCTATCTACCACATCTAGCTATCCATTTATTTTTGTAGATTATGCTGTTTGACCAAGTACATATGTGTGTGTGTGTGTGTGTGTGTGTGCTTGGAGGGGGGATGGCAGGGCAATTGGGGTTAAGTGACTTGCCCAAGGTCACATGGCTAGTAAGTGCTAGTTGTCTGAGGTTGGATTTGAACTCAGATCCTCCTGACTCCAGGGCTGGTGCTCTATTAACTGTGCCACCTAGCCACCCCAAAGCCCAGTACTGTACTACAGCAAGAACACAGTTAAGCCCTAACTCTACACCTGGAGATCTGAGTTCAAATTCTATTTCTGACCATTATTACTAGCTATAAGACTTAAGTAACTGAATATTTCTGAGGCCCAGTTTCCCCATTTGTGAACTGGATCTAATAATAATGGGCACCACTTATTTTTATGCAGTCATTTCAGTCATGTCCAACTTTGTGACTGCATTTGCAGTTTTCTTAGCAAAGATACTGAAGCGATTTGCCATTTCCTTCCCCAGCTCATTTTATAGATGAGGAAACCAAGGCAAACAGTGTTCAGTGACTTGCCCAAAGTCACATAATTAGTAAGTATGTGAAGGTTGCATTTGAACTCAAGAAAAGGACTTTTCTTGACTCCAGGTCCAGCACTCTATGCAGCATGCCCCCTAACTACCCTATGTATACCATAGGTATTTCTATTGAGTATGCTGGGCATATACTAGAATATACCAGGAAGTCTTCTTGTGATTGTGGGATTTCCTGGAACCCCAAGTCTATTGATGATAAGGATTAGATTTCCCAGTTTCTGGAGACCCCTGGTTGCTACAACCACTGCTACTGCTACTAATGCTCACTTCTGCCTCCTAGTTATTTTTTTTTTTGGCATTCCTTGAGGTTCTTGTGTGGATATTTGTCTGTATATGCTACATATATCATATATACATGCATAGGTATGTATATGTACATATATATAAATATATTCATACACTATGTATATATTTCCTTTTACTTTTTTAGCCACTTTTGTTTCCCATGGTCAAGTCCATAGTACACAGTCCTTGAGACTTTGGTTTAGGCAAAGAATGCAAAAGAAAAATAAAAAGAAATTAAATTCTACATTTTAAAAATAACCCAAGGACCCAGTTTTGTCAATGGTTCTTCAACTATCCAACTAACTGTTATGGAATAGTATGAGGCTAAAGGAATAAAGTATTATGGAAAAGAATTTTTTAAAAATGAACCAGATAGGGAGTAGAAGCACAACCCTCCCGCGGCTCCGGCTTCCACCCTCCCCAATCCATGTAAAAAGGGGACTCTAAACAAACTTTGGAGCTGCAGAACCCACAAAACGACACAGAGAAGCTAACCTCCCGCTGAGAACAGCCCGGCAGGCCGGCAGGAATGGGCCAGCCCAAAGCTCTGGGTGCCAAGCCCAGCACGGCCGAGGCTTTAGCCCCAGGGTGGGCCTGACCAGCAGCCAGCCAGAGGGACTCCAGATCAGCAGCAGCTGTGGCTGTCTCCAGATTTATCAATACATAGATGCGAAGGACAAGGTGAGAGGCCAGTGCAGTTTGGACTTTGGGACCAGTAAGTGGGAATGTGTGGCTTTTACCGTCAGGGCGAGAAACGGCTGAGATGCCAGCACAGCCTGCCAGCACCACATGGCGGCTTCAACTCCTGGCCTGCAGAGTGTAGGGGGACCAAGCACCAGTCTGAGGGGTAATTGCTCTTGCTTTAACCTGCTTGGATCTGGATTGCAGTCTAGGGTGGAGGTCCTGGGGTGTGTGTCCAGCTTGCCAGAGCGTGTGGAGACCTCAGAGAGGGCACCCATCTAATACCTCCTGCAGCTGAGAAAACCCCAGCGTTTGGGACGAAATCTCCCCTGTCTGGTGGCAGAGTCCTACTGTGGCAAAAAGCCCAAAAGTCAAATCATTGAGTGGCAAAATGAGCAGGCAAAGGAAACAAAGCAGACAGAAGATTCCAACATTACACTCCTATTTTGGGGATAAGAAAGAGCAAGGCATGGAACAGGAGGAAATCAGTGAAGTCAGAACTCCTGCACCAAAAGCTTCAAAGGAAAATACAAGCTGGTTACAGGCCATAGGAGACCTTAAGAAGCAGATAAGAGAAGTGGAGGAAAAATTGGGAAGAGAAATGAGAACAATGCAAGAAAATTATGAAATGAGAGTCAACAGCCTGACTGAAGAAAATAATACCTTAAAAAACAGACTGACTCAAATGGCAAAAGAGGCTCAAAAAGGCCTTTTTAAGGCCTTAAAAAGTCGAATTTGCCAGATAGAAAAAGAATCTCAAAAGCTCACTGAGGAGAATAATTGCTTCAGAATTAGATTGGAGCAAATGGAAGCTAATGACTTTATGAGAAATCAAGATGCTGTTAAACAGATCCAAACAAATGGAAGAAAAAAAAGGCAATGTGAAATATCTCATGGGAAAAACCACTGACCTGGAAAATAGATCCAGGAGAGATAATTTAAAAATTATTGGACTGCCTGAGAGCCATGACCAAAGTAAGAGCCTGGAAAGCATCCTCCAGGAAGTTCTCAAAGAAAACTGCCCTGATGTTTTGGAACGAGAGGGCAAAATAGAGGTTGAAAGAATCCACCGATCACCTCCTGAAAAAGATCCCAAAAAGAAAACTCCTAAGAATATTATAGCCAGGTTCCAGAATTCCCAGATTAAGGAGAGAATATTACAAGCAGCCAGGAAGAAACAATTTGAATGTTGTGGAAACACAATCAGGATAACCCAGGATCTGGCAGCTTCTACACTGAGGGATCGAAGGGCCTGGAATGCGATATTCCGGAGGTCAAGGGAGCTGGGATTAAAACCAAGAGTCACCTACCCAGCAAAACTGAGTATCATGTTTCAGGGGAAAATATGGTCATTCAGTGGAATAGAGGGCTTTCAAGCATTCTTGCTGAAAATAACAGAGTTGAATAGAAAATATGACATTCAGATACAAGAAGCAAGAGAAGCATGAGAAGGTAAACAGGGAAAAGAAATCATAAGGAACTTATCAAAGTTGAACTATTTTTTTTTAAAGCAATCAGGGTTGAGTGGCTTGCTCGGCGTTGCACAGCCAGTTGTTGTTTCTGGGTGTGGTGCTGAGTGTCTGGGCCCGGATTTGATCTGGGTCATCCCGGCACTGGGGCCAGTGCTCTTGCTTGCTGAGCCACCTGGCCAAAGTGGAACTATTAACATTGCTACATGGAAAAACAATAATTGTAGCTTATGAAACTTTTCTCAGTAGTTGAAGGGATTAGAAATATATATATATATATATATGTATATGTACATATATATATATATATGTGTGTGTGTGTGTATGTCTTTATATGAGGGTATGCGGGCATATGAATACATATGTGAATGTGTGTATATACGTTTACAGGTATACATAGATAGAGGGCACGGGACCAATTTAACAGGAAGGGATGATACTTAAAGGTGAAATTAAGGGCTGAGAGGAATATAATGAGAGGAGATGGGGAGAGACAGAGTGGGGCAAACTATCTCCTACAGAAGAGGCAAGGGAAAATGGTTACAATGGAGGGGAAGAATAGGAAGGCAAAAGGGAATGGGTCAACCTTATTCCTATTGAATCTGGCTTGAGGAGGGAGGGAAATACACACTAAATAGGGGATCTCACCCTCCAGGAGAATAGGGGAGGAAGGGGATGTGAGGGGGGATGATGGAAGGGAGGGCAGGCTGGGGGGGAGGGAAGTTGGAAGCACCCACTTTTGAAAAGGGACAGGAGCAAAGTAGAGAATAGAACAAGTGGGAGGTGGGATAGGAGGGAGGGAAATATAGTCAGTCTTTTACAATACATCTACTATGTTATTGTTTTGCATTAGCCACACATGTACAACCTATACTGAACTGCTTGTCTCCCCAGTGGGGGTGGGTGGCAGGGGGGGAAGGGAATGAATCTGGAATTGAAAGTTTTAATATCAAATATTCAAATATATATATATATATATATATATATATATATATATATGTGTGTGTGTGTGTGTGTGTGTGTGTGTGTGTGTATACTATTATTAATACCATCTTACATGTTATTAAGAAAAAAAAAGATATACAGGCACTGAGGCATAGAGATCCATTGGAAAAGTTGAAACGGGTATGGGAGAAAATATGGGAGAGAGCAGATTGGAGGTGGGGATATCCTGTGGGACTGCTGTTTTGGGGGGATGGGTGGGGAAAAAACAGGGAGAAAATTTGTAACTCAAAATCTGGTGGAAACGAATGATGTAAATCAGAAGTTAATAAAGCATTAAAAAAATACATATATATCTGTGTGTCTGCCACATGTATTTATATACACATATACATGATCTGTATCAATATAGAGATATATAGATACAGATATATTTCTGTATTTTGTATCTATATATACTATGTACATATAGTACATATATATATATATATGATAAATTGGAAGGAAATTTTAATTAGGTTTTAGTTTCCTTGACTTGATGAACAAAAGTATTTTCCTCCAAATCTAAGTACTATATATATATGCATTTAGATGAAATGGAAACAAAATGAATTGAAATGTGTGAATGCCTATGATGCCCACCTCCTATTTGGGGTCACAAAAATAGAGCCAGGAGGGACTTCTGAGGAGTTAGTCTAAGCCACTCATATTATAGATGAGGAAACCAAGACAAAGAGCAGTTAAGCAACTTTCACAAGGTTCCAGAGAGTAAAGTGATGGGTCCAATAACTTCAAGTTCATTGCTCTTTCTACTTCAACACACTGCCTGTGCAGAAAATATTTTGAAGTAAAGAAATAAAGAGAGAGTGTATCTGTGTCTGTGAATACACCCACATAGATATTTATGTGTTTGTGTGTATAAATATATATATATAGAGAGAGAAAGAGAGAGCAGTTAGGTAGTGTAGTGGGTAAAGCACTAGGCTTGGAGTAAGGAAGACTCACTTCTTTCATTTCAAATCCGGCCTCAGACACCTATTAGCTGTGTGAACAACTCACTTAACCCAGTTTACCTTAATTTCCTCATTTGTAAAATGAGCTAGAGAAGGAAATGGCAAGCTACTCCAGTATCTTTGCCAAGAAAACCTCAAATGGAGTCATGAAGAGTCAGACATGACTGAGCAATAACAAAAACAATAAATATACACATACATTTACAAACATGCACAAACACTATAGACGTGCTATATATGTTTGTGTATATGTATGCCCACATTTAAGGTGTATGCACAGGTCTAGTGTTTTTAAAAAAACCCAAAAGTCTAAAAGGGAAGTAAAATGTTAATGATTTTCATCTCAAGAACATATACATTGTGTTATATGATCATGAAAAACTACCATGACAACAAAAACATCACGGAATCACAGAATCTCGAGGCTGAAAGAGACCTTTGGGACACATACTCTCTTGTGCCCCCTAGTCTTACAGATGAAGAGTCATATGAACACATTATTGAAGGGCATTACTAGTTGGTATTAGTGCTACCATATTGAAGAAGTGACTCATAAAGAGAGTTAGGGTTGCTCTGGAGACCCCAAATTACCAACACTCCAACCAGGTCCTGCCGAATGAATTCGACTAAAGTCTTCTCAGCCAAAGAAAAGTAAAGTTTATTAAAAGTTCACTTGTATTGGACACAGAGTAAGCCTGTGCTAGGTCATTCTATGGTGCTCTCACTATTCCATGGTGCTCCCACTAACATGAAGACAAGATGGGGTCTTATATACAGAAGGTTGAGGGAGGAATCTAGGGGTGGTCTACAGGAGGAGTTTGGGGAGGGTCTTCAGGAGGAGTTAATGAGATCAAAGAGTGATTAAGGGGGGGGGGGAAGTTGCTGGAGGCCACCTGGAGACTACAGACAATGGTGGGCTAGGCCAGTTCAAGGGTGGATTGATATTTTGATAGGCTCAAGGGTGGGAAGTCTAGTAACAGAGATTTGGGATCAGCCACAAAGGAAGGCTAATGGCCTCATGCAAATGCCTCATAAAATGGGATGATTTAATCAGAGCTCAAGGGGGCTCCCAGAGCCCATACCTCATCAATATTAGTACATAACATATTGAGTGTGTAAAGAGAATTATAGGGAATATAAAACAATAAGACTCCTCCTGGTCCCTCTTAGGTACCTGTGCTTTCCATCTGTTTCATACTCTGGCCCCTCTGCATGTCTTTGAGTCCCCCTCCAAAGGTTCTAAATATGCTGGCATAGGGAAGAAGCTGTGCAAACTGGCACAGTTGAGTGGAACAGAATTTGCCTTCAGAACAGTGCAACAGATGCCTAGAAAACATATATCCTGGGTGTATTGTCAAATGAAGGTCCAGGTAGTACAGGAGATCCATTTTTATCTGAATCTGAGTGATGAATTTATTGCCCAGAGAGAAAAAAAAAGTGTTTGCTTCATCAGTATGCAAAGGAACTGGAGGAACCAGCTCAATCTTGAACTGCAGTATAGACTAGCTAAGGAAAAGAATGATTAGAACAATGTAGTGGTGGTAGGAGATAGCCAATCTGCTAACCAAAATATACAATGAAGACCTAGGAGAGATATGAGATGCTTTCCTTGGAGTTAATCTTATTCAGTTTTATAAGATTGTGTACATTTGTCTATTCGGTATTGGCTGCGCCCTAAGATTCCCCCACAGGAGTAAAATGTACCGTGTTGTCTCCTCAATTGGAATATAACCTTTTTGAGGGCAGGTATTGTTTTTGCCATTCATTGTATCCTTTTCCCTTAGAATAGTATCTGGAACATAGTAAAGTGCTAAATAAATGGTTTTTAAATGATTGTTTAAAACACATGATCTGTGTACTTTCAAATGACAGACTGCTTGCGTATCTGCCACATTTTTGATGGTGGCTGTGTTGAGGTTTTGGGGTTAAGGGGTGCTCAAGACCCAAAATACTGATCCACCAGGTTGGTCCTATTGAAAGACTCAAGTCTTCTCTCAGTCAAAGTAAAACAAAGTTTATTAAAGATTTGCCATATTAGGTAGACTCTTAAGGAGCCAAAGCATTTGTGATGCTTGTATTGAAAAGGGGGTCTGGGCGGCCAGGTGGCACAGTGAGTAAGAATATAGGCCCCAGCTTCGGGAGACCTAGAATCAGTCCCAGCCTCAAATACTCAGCACCCACACAAAAATAACTGGCCAGTAACCTTGAGCAAATTACTTAACCCCAATTGCTTAAAAAAAAAAAGAAAGAAAGAAAGAAAAGGGGGTCAGATTGAATCTCAGCTAGATTGAATCTGAGTCCCTTCATGGAGGCAAAATAGATCTTACATACGGAAAGACTTGAGGGCTCTAGGGAGTGGTCTAATTTTCTGGGAGGAGGGGCCTAGGGAGGATCTTAATGGGAGAAGTCAGACTCCAGAAATTCAATTAAGGGTGGGAAATAGCTGAAGTCTACCAGATGACAGACAATGGAGGACTAGGCTAGTTTAAAGGTAACAGATTTGGGTATAGATATTTTGATAGATCAAGGGTGGGAAGTAGCTGCACTATGGAGGGCTAGGCTAGGTTAAGAGTAACAGAGGTTTGGGTCTAGATAATGAAAGAATTATGGCCTCAGGCAAATGCCTCACCAAGTAGTAAGATTCAAGGAGAGTTCAGTGGGGTTCTCAGAGTCTATACCCCATCAGCTGGAAAAGGGTAGGTCAGGAAAAGGGGAAGGGAAAAGATCTTGAATTCCAGGTCAAAACCTTTAAAGAAGAAAATCCATATTTTTCCTCAGGTGTTAGCAGTGAAAAGCTGATCATAAAATGTTGAAGTATAGGATTAGGGATGTTTTCAGATCCCAAAATACCAACATCCTGGGTCCTGAAGAATGAATTCGACTCAAGTCTTCTCTCAGCCAAAGAAAAGCAAAGTTTATTAAAAGTTCACCATATTGGGTAGACTCTTAAGGAGCCTAGGTATCTGTGACACTTGCATTGGGCAAGCAGGCCAGAATACTCTGACACAGAGTAAATCTGTACTAGATCATTCTCTGGCCTTCTTCCTTTCATGGAGGCCAGATGGGGTCTGATATAAAGAAAGTTTGTGGGAGGAATCTAGGGGTGCTCTAGAGGAGGAGTTTGGGGAGGGTCTTTAGGAGGAGTCAGATGGAATGAGTGATTAAGGGTGGGAGGTAGCTGGAGGCTACCTGGAGATGAGAAAATGGAGGTTTGGGGAGAATAAAGGTTGGGAAGCTAGCTGGACAAAGGAGGGCTAGGCTAGTAACAGAGGTTTGGGTGTAGTGACAATGAAAAGCTTACAGCCTCAGGCAAATGCCTCATCAAATGGGAAGATTTAATAGGGCTCAAGGGGGTTTCCAGAGCCTTACCTGATCAGTAGCAGCTGAGAACCCAACCAGGGAGTATATTACAAGGAAGGAAGGAAGGAAGGAAGGAAGGAAGGAAGGAA